>NC_061089.1:79531497-79563349 GCF_015104395.2 Macrobrachium nipponense
AGGATGAACTCTGTACTTTGTAAAATTTTGGTAGGCTTCCATGGCTTAGTTATAACTTTGTTTCCATGAGTATTACCTATTTGAGGCCTAAGGTGCTGCTAGAGCCATTTGCAGTTTCTCTGATAAAAAGATTTTCTGAGTGACTGATTCCATCTCATGGCTAGGGAGACTACTGTGAGTTATTTCTAACATGAATTATATTGACCATCTTTGTCCATAAAGGGAGCTAATTGTTCCAGTTAATGGTGTAATTTTTATTATCTCCTCCTCTTTCCTTGTCAGTGATTACACTTCTGTATCCCACTATGTAAGTCTTTGCCCTCTCCAGCAATGGGACATTTCTGGGCTCAGCTCGTGTCGCTGCGCGAAATATCCTTTAATCTATTATTTCTAGGGTAAATGTACTAACACATACCAGAGAATAAATAAAATAAAGAAAAAAGCGGTCAGTATAAAACTGACTCGCTCACCTCCAAAAGGGTGTCGGTATGAACACTAGGCGAGTGAGACCACTACCACGAGCAAATGCCAATAGAAATCTCCCACTACAAAACCCTCCAAGAGGAGAGCCGACCCACAGAGTGAGCAGCTCGTACTACTACTACTCCATCCCATGCTGCGACTGCTGCGCCTCTAGTGGTCATCCTTTTCAGTTAGCGCACACGAGTCACACGTGCTATTTTTCTCTCTGTGTTTTTTGTGCCCTTTCGTTGGATTTATCTATAATGGAGCGTGCAGCTATCGCAGCAGCTAAGTTAAGTACTCAGTAATTATGGTTAGTTGGTTTTTTCGGCCCTGAGACAGTATTTGCCGTTTTTTAGGTATAAATACATACTCTGGGTCGGAAGCATGGCAGCATTGTTCTGCCTCATGGTGGGTTCGTTCCTGGTCTCCCATACCTAGAACATCCCTTATCTATGTACGCTCCTATATTATTTATCCGTTTTACTTAGGGTACTGTCTACTCAGGTTTGTCATGCATGCATGTCTTTTACCTTATGTAGGCTTCTTCTTTCCAGACCCTAGTCCCGGCTCTTAGTATCGGCCTCTGACTAGCTTTGAGTGGTAGACTTTCCTTCGGGTTAGTCGTACACTCCTGGATTTTTTCTCCTACTATATTGTTTTCTTTCTTTTAATTTTATTTATTTGTACCATGTTTTTGTATGGTTAGGTTAGTTAGGCGTCTGGCTTAGCCTAGGTCCTGGCTCATTGAGCCTATAACTACCGCTCATCAGGGCCTTTATGCTCCTGTTTTTCTTTTCAGTTCAGTTGCTTCCCGATAGCATCTCTCTGATCAGTTGGTTTGTCCTAGGCTTAGTTGTTTTGTTTGGTCTTATCGCCTCGTGGTCACTACGCGATCACGAGTCAGCCAGACGCCTGCCCAGTCACCTTCCCCCCCCTCCCGCTCTTCCATAGAGTCGGGGGAGGGTGGGTCGGTCTGCCCATGCTCGCTCACATACCCGAGCCTGCTTCCCTCTCTACCCCCCCGGCGGAGGGGCCAGGGAGACCGGGGACAGACCCAGACTGGACTCGACCTCTCCGGCTTCTCGGTCCGGCCGGGTGGTAATGTGGTAGGGGGTACTGGCCTTTCCCCCCTTCCGTTGCTTCCTTGTCGCTCCGTGTTCGCTCGAGCCTGTATGTCTTCTCGCTCTTTCCCACCTTACTAGGGCTCCTTTCATGATCGGAGTCCTGGCATCCAGCGGAAAGATGTTAGTCCACCCAGTAGAGTGGACCGGAACATACAGTGGGTCCTGCTAACCTTACCGTATTGCGAGTTACTACACTCGCTACGCACTGGACTTGGTCCGGTTCGTTTGAGTTTTAGGTTTAAGTGTTATTAGATTAACTATAAGTTTATCTTAAGTACCTTAACCTTCCCCCCCCCCTCCCTCCCTTACGTGTCTTACCGGATCTCTCCGGGATTATAGCCTATTCAGGCGAAGCAGGGGGGGGTTATGCCCAAATTTTTTCCGAGCTCCGGCACGCAACGGAGTTCTTCTGTCCTTTAGCCTGTAAGTGATGTTCTTTAAGATACTCATGTGTCTTCCCACTTACAGACCACCACTGTGAGCATCCGGGATGCGCCGCCACACTTCAGGACCCATGTGGACACGAAGTTTGCTGGTCCATGCTCCCATGCGCGACTCTGCACGGGGACATCCAGGTCTGGTACCATGAGACGTGTACCATATGTTACGATCTGGTTGTGAGCAGCTTTTAGAAGGGGTAAGTATTCCATCTCCGGTAGCTGCTCCGCTTCTGTCTTAGTGCTTAAGTTTTTCATCATTCACTTTAACTTAAGGCATCTAAGTTTAAGTTATACTTTAAGTTTTTAGTTTTAAGTGATTCTTAAATCTAATCTACGCCCTCTCTTCCAGGCGCCGGCAGTGAGGGATACCGCACTGGCAACCCTGCGGGCCTGGGTCGGCGGTTTTGGGAAGAACGCCGCCAAGGGTATGCCCTACATCTTAGAGAAGCGGTTGGCGCTGTTAATCTTCCCCGGAGGCAAGGCGACAGGATACGTCGACCCCAGTAGAGGCGGCCCCGACTATCGCCTTCATCCAACAACAGCTGGCTGCCTCATTAACTGACCAAGACCAGGATATCTCCACGGATGTCGCGACTTTAGATATTAATGTGGAACCTATGGTAGGTGTAGACGACCTGTTGGTCGAGGTAGGTATAGTGGACACCCAAGGGTCACCCTTGGGCGTAACTGTTTTTTCTACTCCTGCAACCTCTCCATCCTTCCAAGGCTTTACAGGTGATGAATTGTATACTCCTCCTGACGCTTCGGTTAGACCTAAGGTCAAGGGTCAAGCAGTGAAATCCTTGTCTAAGACGTCGTCGTCGTCTAAGAAGACGGCTTCGGCGTCATCCTCCTCGCGTAAGTCTCCGGCCCCCTGGTAATCCCGGAGCAGACAGGTCTAAAGCTTCTAGCTCCGGCTCCAAGTCCTCGAGGAGTAAATCCTCCAGAGAGAGATCTCGCCCTCCGGCAGAGTCACCAGTTCCGCTACCCTTGGTTCCGATTCAGAGCCACCCCTCCACCTCCGCAGCAGCTCCGGCCTTGGACTCCAATGCTGGCCTGTTGCAACAGGTGGGCGACCTGGTTGGGTCCCTAAAGAGTAGCATGGAACAACTGATCTCTCGTTTGTCGGATAGGATTACTTCCCAGGACTCCATTATAGCCGGACTGAGAGAAGCCCCTCTAGCCTCTCCTCCACTTTCCAATACGAGTGGAACTCAGCTTCCTCCGTATGACTCGCTACCTCCGTTCTCGATGAACAATCCATGGAGAGTAGCGTCATACGCCCCCTTCCAGGACGGTCTCATTTCAATACCGGAATTTGGAACTCGAAGGATAGAGGACTTCGAGTTCTACCTGGAAGACCTCCAGCCTCCGTTCATAGGCTACGCAAGGCTTACAGCTTCAGCCATGGTTCGGGATGATAGGGTACCAAAGGAGACAGTCCTCTATTCACGAGACCAGGCTCAGAGAGAATGGCTCAGGTGTTTAGAGGACATGGATTGTTCTAATACCAAGATACAACCTTTTAAGAGTCCCTTTACCATTTTCACAATGGATGAGAGTACCCCGCTCCCGTTCCTGACAAAGATCGCGAGGTCTACCATCCCAGCGGCCCAGAAGGGGGAACCCATGCCTCAATTGAAGGAAGCAGATCCCACATCTCCGTTGCTCCCCTCAGCCGGAGAATTGTGGGAAGACTTGCCGAACACCTTCTCAGCTGGCAAACTCAAACCTGACTGTGCTATGGAGCAGTTTGGTGAAAAGCTAACCCAGGCTCCGATAGCCTTATTCAGGCTGAATTTGACGCGAAATCGCGATTAGCCAGGTCAATTAACTCTATGGCTATGTCCGAGGTAGCAACCATAGCCTATGGCTCAGAACCGCTTTTTTAAACTCATGACCAAAGCCCTGACTCAAACGGTACAGTCGGATATGTTTGTTTGAGTTTGCCACTGCTAGAACGAATTGTAGGAAGCATGTCCTACAAGAGGCAACCATTCGACATGAACCGAATAGGTTACTCTCGTCTAGCATCTGGGGAGCAGATCTCTTCCCAGAAGCTATGGTGAAGGAAGTCCAGTCAGAGGCTACGAGGCTGAACCAGAGCCTTAAGGACCGTTGGGGCCTTACGGCTAAGAGGAGGCAAGACCTAACACCTAAAGGTAAGGGACAGAGGAAACCTAGGCGTTTCCATCCTTACCAGAAAAAGCAGCCACGCTTTCCTCAGCAAGTTCCAGTGGTGCCCTTAGTGCAAACAGCCCAACCTTCCACTTCTAAGGCTCAATCACAACCAATTTATGTGATATCCCCTCAGCCTCAGCCCTCCACCTCTTACGCCATCTCTCCAGCTTACAATCAAGCCTTCGAGAGTCAAGCTTCACAGAAGTATGACCGCTCGGGTAAGGGAGGCAGAGGTAAGCGTTCCTTTCGTGGGAGAGGGTCGGGAGGCCCCTTTAATAGGGGAAAGCACTTCAGAGGAGGTCGAGGCGGTTACCAGAACCAATGAAGAACTTCAGGTAGGAGGGGGGCTGTTTCCACTTTCGCCACCGGTGGAACTTCAGCGAATGGGCTCAGAGCATAGTGTCAAAAGGCCTGGGTTGGAGCTGGTTGACGAACCCACCTCCATCCAGACCTTTCCGTCAACTTCCTTCCAAGGAATTGACAGAGTACGCAGAGGACCTCCTTCAGAAAGGAGCTATAGCGAGAGTCAAGAGATTAAAATTTCAAGGTCGCTTGTTCAGCGTGCCAAAGAAAGGCTCACAAAAAAGAAGGGTAATCTTAGACTTGTCCCGCTTAAACTTAGCCATCCGCTGCGACAAGTTCAAGATGCTCACGATCTCGCAGGTGCTGGCACCTTACTTCCCCGTGGGGCCGTCACCACCTCTATCGATCTTACAGACGCCTACTATCATATCCCTATGCAAGACACTTCCGTCCATATCTGGGTTTCAAGATAGGAGACCAGACATTCTCCTTCAAGGTAGTTCCCTTCGGACTCAACGTGGCACCCAGGGTGTTCACGAAACTAGCGGAAGTGGTAGTGCAACAACTCAGGTCACAAGGGATTATGGTAGTAGCGTATCTCGACGATTGGTTGATCTGGGCTTCAACAGTCGAGGAATGCAACAGAGCTACACTGAAAGTGATTCAGTTCTGGAATATCTAGGCTTCAAGATAAACAGGACCAAGTCAAGACTCACTCCAGAGTCAAACTTTCAGTGGCTGGGCATTCAATGGAATCTATCCTCCCATACTCTGTCGATTCCATCAACCAAAAGGAAAGAAATAGCGAAGTCAGTCAAGCAATTTCTAAGTCACAAACTGGCGTCAAGGAGAGCTCAGGAGAGGATCCTGGGTTCTCTCCAGTTTTGCATCAGTGACGAACGTCTTAATGAAAGCCAAACTGAAAGACCTAACCAGAATCTGGCGCTCACGAGCAAATGTCAGGTCCAGGGACAAACTATCCTCAGTCCCTCTGATTCTAAAGAATCGACTTCGGCCGTGGGCGAAAGTCAAGAATTTGTCAGTGTCAGTACCCCTTCAGTTCCCTCCACCAGGGATCACCATCCACACAGACGCGTCCTTAAGCGGTTGGGGAGGGTATTCCCAGGTCAAAAAGGTTCAAGGAACTTGGTCACCTCAGTTCAGTCAGTTCCATATAAACGTACTGGAGGCAATGGCAGTGTTCTTGACTCTAAAAGGTTACGCCCACCAAAGTACTCCCACATAAAGCTAGTTCTGGACAGCGCAGTGGTAGTACATTGTATAAACAGGGAGGCTCCAAGTCACGTCTTCTAAATCATGTCATGGTAGCCATCTTCTCCCTGGCAGACAAGTTCAGTTGGCATCTCTCCTCCACTCACATAGCTGGAGTGAGAAACGTCATAGCAGACGCGTTATCCCGATCAGTGCCCCTAGAGTCGGAATGGTCACTGGACAACAGTTTCGTTCCAATGGATCCTTCAAAGAGTTCCAGGGCTACAAGTGGATCTCTTCGCATCTCAAGCGAATCACAAACTGCCGTGTTATGTAGCCCCCAACCTGGACCCTCTGGCCTATGCCCGGACGACGCCCGGCTCTAGACTGGAACAACTGGAAGAAGATTTATGTCTTTCCTCCAGTGAATCTTCTCATGAAAGTTTTAAACAAACTCAGAACATTCAAGGGTCAAGTGGCTCTAGTAGCCCCAGACTGGCCGAAGAGCAATTGGTATCCCCTAATTCTGGAGCTGGGCCTTCGTCCTCTTCGGATCCCCAATCCCAGGCTCTCCCAGTCAGTACAAAACGAAGACTGTGTTCGCTTCCTCAGGGATTCTCAAAACCCTAACTTTATGGACTTCATGAAGTTTGCGGCAAAAAAGAGATGCGAATATTGACCCTCAGAATATTCTCTTCTTGGAATCGATAAAAGGGATTCAACTTTGAGACAGTATGATGCTGCTGTCAAAAAGTTAGCAATCTTCCTGAGAGAATCAGATATTAGAATCATGACAGTTAATTCAGCTATATCCTTTTTCAGATCCTTATTTGAAAAAGGTTTAGCAGCTAGCACGATTACGACAAACAAGTCAGCCTTGAAAAAGATATTTCAATTTGGGTTCAACATAGACTTGACGGATTCCTACTTCTCGTCTATTCCTAAGGCATGTGCTAGACTTAGACCTTCTGTAAGGCCTACGTCAGTTTCATGGTTCTTAAACGATATTCTAAAACTGGCTTCAGAAACCGATAATGACACATGCTCGTTTATAATGCTCTTAAGAAAAACCCTATTTTTATTAAGCTTAGCTTCAGGAGCAAGAATTTCAGAACTGTCGGCTTTATCCAGAGATCCGGACCATATTCAATTCCTTCCCACAGGGGAGGTCCTACTTTCTCCGGAACGTAGCTTTTTAGCAAAGAATGAAGATCCTTTGATGAGGTGGGAACCTTGGAAGGTACTACCCCTTCCACAAGATGTATCTCTTTGCCCAGTTACAACCTTACGAGCCTTTCTGTCCAGGACCTCCTCATCTTCATCGGGTCCCCTCTTTAAGAGGGAAAAAGGTGGAACTTTATCCATTAAAGGCATCACGGCAACAAATCCTGTACTTTATTAAGCAAGCCAATCCTGACTCTTTCCCGAAAGCACATGATGTCAGGGCAGTAGCCACCTCAATTAATTATTTCCAACACATGAACTTCGATGAGTTGAAAAAGTATACCGGATGGAAATCGCCGACAGTGTTCAAACGTCATTACCTTAAGTCCTTGGAAGCTCTGAAATTTTCAGCAGTAGCAGCGGGTAACATAGTTTCCCCTGACTCTAGTTAATTTGTAGTAGAAGATTCAGTCCTCCTTTCTACCTGCCTCACCCAACAGTTCGTCTATTCCTGCCGTGTTCATTTACATTCACCTTGTGTCTTAGCTGCTTTTATGATGATGTAGTGGGTGCCCCTTATTTTTTTGCTAGGGACACTCACAGATGATTATAGATATTGATCTCATGGATGTTACCCCCTTATTTTTATGCTAGGGGATACATCTTATTTATAATGGTTACGGGTTTTGTATATTAAGTCATATACATTCCTTATATATTATCATTGTTGATTAATTTGTTCATTTGATTATCTTAATTGCTATTATATTTTGATACATGCCTTTACACAGTTACCATTTTGTTACATGTAAACCATTTTACCTCTGTACATATGTAAATTACCTTATGATAAGAAACATGATTAGAATTAAGTGTAATTTAAGCATATTTCTAATTTTGTATCACTGTGTATTTGTATCTTTTTAGCAATTATATTCTTTTTATATTTATTTTCTCTTTTATTTGAGACCTATTCTGATTTATTTTATTACTTTTGTTTACAATCTTGTGCTATTTCTCTGGTACGATTTCGCGCAGCGACACGAGCTGAGCCCAGAAAAGGGATTTTGACGTAAGGAAAAATCTATTTCTGGGCGATTGGCTCGTGTCGCCAGCGAAATCCCACCCTACCCATCCCTTCGCCCAAGATTGTTCTGCTAAACTTCAGGATGGCCACTAGAGCAGCAGTCGGCAGCATGGGATGGAGTAGTAGTAGTATGAGCTGCTCACTCTGTGGGTCGGCTCTCCTCTTGGAGGGTTTTTGTAGTGGGAGATTTCTATTGGCATTTGGCTCGTGGTAGTGGTCTCACTCGCCTAGTGTTCATACCGACACCCTTTTGGAGGGTGAGCGAGTCAGTTATACTGACCTTTTTCTTTATTTTATTTATTCTCTGGTATGTGTTAGTACATTTACCCTAGAAATAATAGATTAAAGGATATTTCGCTGGCGACACGAGCCAATCGCCCAGAAATAGATTTTTCCTTACGTCAAAATCCCTTTTCTAAAACTAGCAGTCTCCTTATATTTTATAGTTACTCTTCTACTGCTCCCTCAGCTCCCGTTTCACACCCCAGTCATAAAGCAGGTATTTTTAATTTGCCTACCTACCACAGCACAATAAATTTCTTAACCCTCTTGCACACAGGACAAAAATATAAGGGTGCAAGGTATGTACACGACTTTTTCCTCGGGCCGAAAAGAACACTTGAATGGAAAAGATTTTTGGTAAAATTTGGTACATCCGAACTATACTGATATACGCTTCTGGTTAGTGTTATTATGTCGGAAAATGATTGGATTATTTCCTAAAGCAATCAGAAAATCTTTACGAGGCTTAGAAATAATAAAAAAGATGTGATGAACATGAAATTTTTAAGAAAAATTATAATATTTTTTTTTAAATAATCATGAAAAATATAATAATTAGGTTTGGGGAGTTTGTTTTACACCTAAATTGTGTACAAATGGTTGATCTTTCACATGGAAGCAATAATTTTGCTATAAATGTGTTTGCTAATGAACTGTAATTGAGCTGCAATCAGAATATCTTTACGAGGCTTAGAAATAATAAAAAAGATGTGATGAACGTGAAATTTTTAAGAAAAATCATAGAAATTTTTTGGCAACAATCATGAAATATATAATAATTAGGTTTGGGGAGTTTGTTTTATACCTAAATTGTGTAGAAATGGTTAATCTTTCCCATGGAAGCAATAATTTTGCTATAAATGTGTTTGCTAATGAGCTGTAATTGATTAAAACATCATAATTTTTTACAGAGTGCAATTTTCAGATTTTCCAACCTACTTATGTTGACATTTTGTATTGTAGCTAAGTAAGTTAGCAGTGTTGGGTTTGCGTTTTCTTCGAGATTCATCATCTGTCGACCAAATGGCGTCAACAACGTTTTCTATGATTGAAGCTTTGTTTTCGTGAATTTTTCCCGAAAATAACTTACATATGATGCGCCCGGCGTGTCATCTGTGCACTTACGGAAAAACATTTATTGATGCGCTATGCGTCATCAGATCACGAGAGGGTTAATAAGTTTTAAATTTAACACAAGAGCATAATAGCCCACACATGTTGAAGGAAGTGAGCAAACAGTAAACCTGCATTTAATAAAAAAAACTCTTATAAAATAACAGATAGCTTACTAAACTACAATCACACAAATGCCTACACACACTCTTCATTAGCACAGCAATAAAAATATTAAAGTAATAATTTCTAAGAAAATGCTGAATATATATAAAAACATAAAAACCAAATGCTGACTTTAAAAGAATGATCAAAGTGAGGAAGGATAAATGAGTCATGAACAGATAGTCAACATAAACATCTCTATGTAAAAAATCTGAAAAATGAAATGGCTTTTTAAATTGCCATTTCCAAACTGAGGCCTGGGAAAACAACACAAAGGATAGGATTTCAAGACATCTAAATACTGTTATTGAGAACTCATTTTAACCAGCAATTTGACATTTGAGCTGTCCGTCCAACTGAACATTATGCGTTTACTAAAAGTAAGGTTTGTCATTCACATGAACACAATTTCTTATACAAATCCAATAATGAGACAAAAACAGAAATGCATACTAAAAACAACAAGGTACTGGGCAGATAAACTCAATACACCAGATAATTTAATGTTAAAAGGGTACACACAGGCATTCCTCACCGGTTTCAGATAATGACGGCTGCGTTCCCACACGAAGCGACAGAAACGAGGGTTGTTGGAACCAGGGAAATTAGCTCCCTTTAACTCCTTCAACTGAGCCGCATTAATGAGACAACAATAGCTCAGTACATAAAATATTACAAGTACAATATTGACAAGTGTTACAAAATTACAGATACAATATATATTGACTACAATAATACAGCATCAAGATAACATGACAGTTGTACACTACGTGCATGTTTCATTTATTCAATTTTTTCCTTTTCCTTTTTTATTCGTTTTTTATATGTTGAGTACCTCAAGTTCTAAAGAACTATAATCACCTATGGGATAGTTTCTCAAATTGAGGTTAAAAAAATAATGAATTCCAACCTTCCAACTTTTAAATGTAGACATACAGACAGTCACAAGCAAACATACGATAGAAGAACACATCAAACAACAGCAATCTGATTACTTATAACTGTTACAAGACAGTTAATTTGTTCAAGGTTACACATCCAACTCATAAAGACATAATGTGACTTTTATGACATACATACATGAGGTTTCTAGTCAATAAAAATAAGATAACTGATGTGCAATGAATTATGCACACATGAAAATTTGCCTAAGTAAAAAATATAACAACTACAGGGGTACTACTCCAGGCAGCCCTTGGTTAACAGCGGGGGTTCTGTTCCCGGCCAATGCTGCTAACCGAACATCGGTGATAATAGCACTAAAAACCTGCTTAATGGCACCGCTGACCGATTATCGGCACTGTTAACCAGAGATCAGCACTGCTAACCAGATATTGGCGCTGCTAACCAGAGATCAGCACAGAAAATCCAGTTAACAGCGTTGCTAGACAAGTGCGGTAAAATCGGAAAACCGTTAACTGGTGCCGCGGTTAACCGAGGGATGCCTGTAATTTGTAAGTTTTATGATCACAACTACATTGCTCATATATAATAACCATGTGGAAATTTATTAACAATGTATGAGGAATTTAGATCAAACACCTAGCCCCTTTCCATAATTTATCAAAGCTATACAATATATTAGACTAACTACAAACCAAGGTGTAGGAAATATTAACAAAACTAAATTGTGAAAGAATCTTGGTCACTGATGAATAAAATAAAAACTGAAAACAAAATTCAATACAACAGTGGAGCTCTTGCAAAAATGTATCAGTCAGCTTCTTTGGAGAATAAAGTTAAATTCTGCTTTGCATTTGCAAACTGAGTACATATCTGAACTTACTCCAGATCCATGAAATATTTGGTGATAACTATTGGAATAGCACCCAAATTTAAATGGCGAGTTCAGGATAATCTTGAATGTAATGTGTTATCCTGGCTCCTCTGACTTTGCTCAATTCCCACCCTGTCTTAGATCAGAGACATGAGGATGTGAATGAAACAATGATACCTAAAAGAAGAGGGATTCAAGAGTGCTACTCAAGGGAAATATGAGACAGTAAAGAGAAGATAAATCTTCAAATTTCCAATGAGTTGACTGACACCTTGCAAGAAATCTTAAAAGTCTCAGGGGAAATACATACATTCCATAAAATTTGCATTTCATATGATTAAAACACTACCCTTGTTCTATTTCTAACCAGATCCAACTAGCACTTATAGAGATTTTCCCCTAAGTAAAGCCCTTTGAGTCTGTACTGTATATGAACAAAACTATTTTGGAGTTTTTGTACTATTTTCAACAAAGGGTAAATGCACTCTTTGGAACATAGCTGGAACATGGTCTAAGTGTATCCATCACTGTACCTGCTTTTATTTTTCCCAAACTCTTAATCCCCTACAAATGTAACAGTATGACACTGGTGGCAGAATCCAATAGCTACCTGTTCCTCATATGTTCATAACATTTATCAGTCAGCTTCTTTGGTTATCAGTCAGCTTCTTTGGGGAATAAAGTTAAATTCTGCTTTGCATTTGCAAACTGGGTACATATCTTATCTGAACTTACTCCAGATCTAAGAAAATTGGTGATAACTATTAGAATGGCACTCATATTTAAATGGCGAGTTCAGGATAATCTTGAATGTAATGTGTTATCCTGGCTCCTCTGACTTTGCTCAATTCCCACCCTATCTTAGATCAGAGACATGAGGATGTGAATGAAACAATGATACCTAAAAGAAGAGGGATTCAAGAGTGCTACTCAAGGGAAATATGAGACAGTAAAGAGAAGATAAATCTTCAAATTTCCAGTGAGTTGACTGACACCTTGCAAGAAATCTTAAAAGTCTCAGGGGAAATACATACATTCCATAAAATTTGCATTTCATATGATTAAAACACTACCCTTGTTCTATTTCTAACCAGATCCAACTAGCACTTATAGAGATTTTCCCCTAAGTAAAGCCCTTTGAGTCTGTACTGTATATGAACAAAACTATTTTGGAGTTTTTGTACTATTTTCAACAAAGGGTAAATGCACTCTTTGGAACATAGCTGGAACATGGTCTAAGTGTATCCATCACTGTACCTGCTTTTATTTTTCCCAAACTCTTAATCCCCTACAAATGTAACAGTATGACACTGGTGGCAGAATCCAATAGCTACCTGTTCCTCATATGTTCATAACATTTTTCTCAATTTGGCCCTTATTACTTGCTTATGTACTATTCAAAAGTACAATTTTTTACTTGTATGAATTAATTATACTAGAATATTATAAGCTCCATTCTTCTACTTAGCTTGTCTTCTACTGTCCTTATATATATTCCTGTTTTACATTGCTCTCCATAACTCAGAAGTGATTTGAGTAAAAGGAGCACGAACAAAAAAGAATCCCATATAAGGCATGTAGTGCGAAAGTGGTCTAACCCTCCTGACGTTGTTTTGAGTAATTAGCAGTCAAAGTTAATTATTGATTACCACTGAATAAAGATAGAAACGGTCCGTGTAGTGTGAAAGTGGTCTAACCTGCCTGATGTTAATTTTGAGAAATTACAAGTCAAAGTTAATTACTGATTAAAATCGAATAAAGTGGTGCAATGTACATATTACTACTATACATTAATTAAATTTAAATGTCAGACTTTCACGACACTGAATTTGTAATCATTTAAAAAAATGTTTTTGGTTTACAGTCAAATTATATATTTACCACAACTCCCACTATACTTTTTTCCAGACAGTCATGGTTTTACTGTCCTTTTTAAAGATTTTATAGAATAAGAAGAGTTCTGTAAAAAAAATTATGAAGTATGTTGTTATGCCTAATTCCTGATTTTATATGAATTTTTAAAAATAAAAAATACATTTTTATCATTGTTGAGCCTTAAAAAAAATATCACTTTACATTATTAACATCCACACTTACCTTGGACATCGGCAACAACCCCATTCCCCAACTCAGATTGGGAGAAAGAGAAAAATGAAAAATTTTAAGAGAAAATCAGGAAGAGAAAAATGAAAAATTGAGAGAGAAAATCAGAGAAAAAGATTAAAAAATATGACAGAGAAAATATAAAGAGAAACTCAGGGAAAAAGACAAAAGTAGAGAGAAATAGAGAAAATGAGAGACAGAGAAAAAGAGAGCAAAAAAGAGAATGAAAAACAATTGTCTACTATGATTTAAAGTCTGTGAGAAAGCAGTGAGGCAGTGTGGATGACAAGAGTCAAGGCAAGCTCACTCCTGGGTTAAAACACTTTCGCGCTTGATCTAAAGTTAGTCCGCACTCTTGTTGGACCAAACATGCCACTTTAGAACTTAATAAACCCCGCAGGATGTTCGCTTTCGCCTTTTCCAACATCAATACAAGGTTTTTGAATCTACGGACAATATGTTTCCACCTATAACTCCAAACTGCCATTTTGAGGGTTAGACCACTTTCGCACTACATGCTTCATATGGCCTTTCTTTAGAATGATATATACTATTCATGATGAAAGCAGCCTGACCACTGGTATGACTATGATAAAAGGAGGACAAAAAAAATATTATCACCTCAAAATGATCATGATTTTAAGGTGAAAGAAGCATCTCCTATTGTGCTTATTCCACTTCTGAAAGAGAAAAATTTCTATATATGCACAGAAAACAGGACACTCAAAAGAAGTTTTGTTAAAAGAAGACCTACATCCGACTAAGCTTTTTTTTGAGATTTACACTGCATGTATTTCCCAAGGGCATTTCAGAAACCATCTTTGCTTAAATTCACCATAAGCAGGATGGTCTTGACAGGAAAGAGATAAATATCAAGTGACATTGGATGGATTACAATTCTGTTACAACCTTATTGAAGATGAAGAACCTAAATAATTGGTCACGACAAAACTGAGTCTCCCACCCCACAACAGAGTACTTAAACTAACTGATCTGTTTCTGGTGTTGCAAAATATTGAAGTGTTTGTATTCTGTAGGGTGGGGAAATAACCTGGTCAAATGTTTGTCCATCTGAAACAGGTATTGATGATCTCAATCAAACTTAATTTCCTCCACTTAAAAACAGAAAGAAAAAAAAGCAGCCTTAGAATGCTATCAATATTTCTCCAGCATGTGCAAAAAAGATTAACAATGTAGTGGTGAAGTAATCCATAAAGGCTAATATTTTATCTCCAGTCAAGATGTACGAAAAATACCAGTGCCAACATTTAATATTACAAGAACCTGACTGAAAAGTGAAGAGTTAATAAATCTTCACTAAATTTTCAAAGTAATGATTCCACTGCTCCAATATTCCTTTCTTTAATTGCTTTTAAAACCATTTTTATCTTAATGTCTTTTTAATTTTCTACATGACTTCAGTCTTTCCTCATCCATTCTGCTATCATGAACATATTCTTAACTGCTTCTGGTGAGTAGAAACTATTTCATTCACCTTAATATTTCTCCTTGCTCTTTCCTTTTGTTTCTTAGCATCCCCTTGTACTATAGAATATGTAAACTATTAATTGCCTTTTATTCATGAAATATAAATTTTCATGAATTTTATGGTTTGCTTTAAAAAAATTTCAACAACTTAATGAAATAAAATCTATGCAGGACATAGTTTAGTATAACTCTTTAACGCCGATTGGACGTATTAAACGTCGACGAAAATTGTCTGTCGGGTGCCGAACCGATGTACGAAACGTCGACAAAAAAAAGTTTTTTTAAAAATTTGCAGAAAAATAGTTACAGGCCTACTAGGCAAAAACTTTTGAATCACGCACCTTGGGGGATGCTGGGAGTTCACGGATCAAGCTGTTGTTTGTTTACAATCATTACCCAGGCGCACAAGCGTGAATTTCTTTCTTGTCGCACTAAAAAGCATCAGCGACACATCTCAGAAATTATTTAGTCACTTTGACATCATTTTTGCACCATTTCGTATCAGCCGTTACATGAGTTTTATATATGAAAATGTGCGCAATTTCATGTAGAATACAACAAAAAACAACTCATTGTTGTAGCTTTTATCAGTTTTGAAATATTTTCATATAAATAACGATAAGTGCCCAAAATTTCCAACCTTCCGTCAACTTTGACTCTACTGAAATGGTAGAAAAACGCAATTGTAAGCTAAAACAAATTGGAAGTCTCTAGCACAATATTCGATTTATGGTGAATTTATGAAAAAAACTTTTTCCTTACGTCAGCGCGGTAACTCTTCCAAAAAAATCATACATTATTTCGTCCGATTGTTGTAATGTTTGCACCATTTTAAATTAGCCGTTACATAAAGTTTTATATATGAAAATGTTTGCAATTTTATGTAGAATACAACTAAAAACAACCCATGGTTGTAGCTTTTATCAGTTTGGAAATATTTTTATATAAATAACGATAAGTGCCAAAATATCAACCTTCGGTCAACTTTGACTCGACCGAAATGGTAGAAAAACGCAATTGTAAGCTAAAACTCTTACATTCTAGTAATAATCAATTATTTACCTTTATTTTGCAACAAATTAGAAGTCTCTAGCACAATATTTCGATTTATGGTGAATTTCTGAAAAAAAAAAAAGTTTTCTCGTCCGATTGTCGTAATGTTTGCACCATTTTAAATTACCCGTTACATAAAGTTTTATATATAAAAATGTGCGCAATTTCCTTTAGAATACAACAATAAACAACCCATGGTTGTAGCTTTTATCAGTTTTGAAATATTTTCATATAAATAACAATAAACAGAAAAAATTCGACCTTCGGTCAACTTTAACTCGACCGGAATGGTTGAAAATTGCAATTGTAAGCTACAACACTTACAGTCTAGTAATATTCAATCAATTACCTTCATTTTGCAACAAATGGGAAGTCTCTAGCACAATATTTCGATTTGTAGTGAATTTTTTAAAACAGCTTTTTTTTACGTCCGCATTACGAATTCATGCATCATATTGTGATAACATTTTCTCTGTGTTGCTTTGATTGTTTTACAATTAGATACCAAAATCATCGCAATTTAGTGTACAATACAACGAAAAAATAATTAACTCATTAGCTTTAACCGTTTTGCTCACAGTGCGATTTGTATACAATTATATATGAAATTTTTTTTTTGCGCTGTCATATATTCCAATATTTATATATGATAATGATATTTTTTTCATTTCTGATGGTTGCATACTAAACTTCAGGCAATGACGAAAAAAGGAGCCAAAAATGAATTCTTAATCTTGAAAATTAAGCGTGCTGTGATTTTTTGAAAAAACTTTTTTTCCGCTTCGGCACTCACTCGTGAACGCCGCCGGCATACGGGAGACACTTTCGGAAATACCGGCTCGGCGTTTAAGGGTTAACATGGCTGGACATAATGCAATAAGATTTCATGAAACAATGGAAGCTACTGAACTTGGAAACATAATCACATGCTTAACAGTATTTCTGGCATGGTGATTACCTTTACAGATTATAAACATTACAGAAAAAGCTAATTCACAAAACTCAAAAAATACAAGAAAAAATATTCCTCTTTCAATCATCAAAACTGATACCAAGAAAAATAATCACTTGAGAGTATCCTTTTTCCTGCCTATCCTCCACCAGAGCTTTAGGGATGTTCTTTCCATTAATTGCTTTCTTTTGTCGTCATTCTACTCTCATTTCTCTCCTAAAAGATCCCTCCCATTTCTTTTTAAATTCTAAATTTACTGTATGCTTTCCTATATACGTACATAATCCCTTCCCATATCAATTTATAGTTTCCATGACAACTAAACATTTATTTCTCAGCTTCAAATGACTAACCACACAACTGACAAAATTCAAGAGTTCAATAATATGCATTTTATAAAAATTTGTGACACATTAAAGGATTAATCTCATTTGTTATTTTCTGATTTATAATTTGCAAAGGTCATACAGTAATACAGAATAGTACTGAGTTAAGTACTTTATGTACTACAATTTTAAACAGTAACAAACAACTAATGAAGATAATCTTAAACCATCTCCTGTAAGATTTTCATCCAAATAGCATTTATTATTCTTGAGTGAGCCAAAAGTGTCCACATTGTTGTTTGCTAAACAAATATCCATTAGAAAGAAACCATTAGTTATGCAATAAACTAACCAACCAACAAAAAAAGAAAATGAATAAAATTAGTAAGTCATGATAATGTCAATTAAAATAATAAAAATAAATATGCACATCATCAGCAGCTATGAAATTTGTCAAATAAACTATATATGTAAAAATGACCATAGTACTTTTGGTACCATTAAAACCTCCAAAATTTAATAGTGTCAACAACCGTCAGCACTGCCTGAAAGGATATTCCCTATCTTAGGATAGGGAACTTGGCACCTAGGCACTAGGCAGGGTTGTATTGTACTACTGCCTTACCAATATGATGAAGCAATGCTAAAAGTCTTTGAAATAAACAACATGAAATCATTTTGAAAAATATGAAATGCAATAATATTTTATTTTGTCAATATTTTTTATAATAACATTTGTATTTCTGATCCTTATATAACTTTGGTATTTCTGGGGCTCAGCTCGTGTCGGCCTATGAAAGTAATCCTTAACATCATTCTTTCTAGGTAAATTATCCTAAAATTACCAGAGAAAAACAAAATTAAGAAAATGTCAGTAACTGACTCGCTCACTCTTAAAAAGAAGTGTCGGTATGATAATAGGGGCGAGTGTGGAACACTACACGAGACAAACACCAATTAGAACTTCCTTATCAGAATCCCCCCAAGAGAGAGCCGATACCAAGGGCGATGCAGCCCTCTACTACTACTACTAGAGGGACGCCACGGACAGCAGCGCCCCTAGCGGACATCCTTAAATTTTAGCACCAGCGACAAGTCGCCATTTTCTTGTGCTCGTGTTTTTTCTTGAGATTATCCACTTTGGAACCATGGAACGCTCTGCTATCGCCACGGCTAAGTTAAGTAACTCATAAGTAAACATTTTACGTAATTTTATCTTCCGGGTACCAGTATTTCCCTTTTATTTTATAGGCCAAATACGGTTCCTCGGTTGTCTCGTGGCGGCCATGCCGCCTCGTAAGAATTCCCGGTCCTCCATACTGGGACTTCTTATGCTTATGGGCTTACTTTTTCACATTCATTGTTTATATCGAGTTTAGCTAGTTCAGCCCTCCTACCATTCTCTTAGCTTGGTATTTAGGGCTATTATTATTATTTTTATTTTCGGCCCAGCATCCCGGCTCTTGCTCTACATCGGCTATCGCTGGCTCCGAGTAGGCTTCTGTTTTTCGGAACAGTCTGCCTCCGCTCCTGGGCTTCTTTCTCTTTTACTAACAGTGTCTCTTCCCCTTTTTCGATATATAATTTTATTTAGGGTGTTAGGCTAGCCTAGGTGCTGTTCCACATGTGGTACAGCTTGGTTCACGTGGCCCTACCACGGTTGTGTTGCTCGCGGCCTAGGCCACTTGCGGTCACGTGTACTATAGCACCTTACCCTGCCCCTTCCCTCCCTCTCTGATGTAGGGAGGAGCTGGGGGACCCCTTGGTTGTCATAACAACCTCATCGCCTTCTCTCACACTCTCGGAGGTGCCGGGGGGTTCCGCCAGCAGGGGGTATAGGGCGACCACTATGAGGTACCGGGTCTCCATACGGGTAGTTGGTGAGGTGGGGAGGAGTAGGCCATCCCTCCCCCCCTTTCCTCGCTCCCGCCGTGTTTCGCCTGGGGGGGGGGGGGGGGGGGACCTCCATCCCCCTCCCCTATACTCAGCCACCTCCCTTACGATACGAAAGGAGCCTTCCGTCGCAAGCCGGGGCCCCTTTGGTTATAGTATGTGGCTCCGCTAGCGGGCAGGGGTGGGTGCTATGGATGGTCGATTGCTTGCCTACTATATCCTTTTATCTCTCCCCCGCTACCGGAAGGGAGCTTTCCCTACCTACGCACTCTTCTAGTAGACGGGTGGAGAAGAAGTTGTTTTTATGTTGTTATTTTGCTACTTTAAGGATATACCCTATTATAAGATATTTACAATGAATTGGTGTTTTATTATTTTTTACTATCAACCATCCCCGCCATTTTACGTCGTGGTTTCCATTACCACCACTCCTAGTTGGTTGATTCTTGGGCCTCCGCCACTGGCGGAGCCATAGCCTATCTTCCAACCTGGTTACCACACGTATTTTAGCGGGGCTCTGGTTTTATCTAACTTTATCGCTCCGGCACCAGCGGAGCATATGTTAGGCTGTAAGTGTTTACTCTGTACTCATGTACGTTTTCACTTACAGGCTACCAACTGCCAGGTCCTCGCCTGTAATGCGACGCTGTATGACCCCTGTGGACATGACGAGTGCAGGTCTCATGCCCCGTGTGCCACTTCGTACAACGAATCGATCGTCTGGCACCCCGAGGCCTGCACTATATGCTACGACCTGGTCGGTCAGCTGGTGGATGGGGTAAGTCCATTATGAGGTTACTTATGAATTTACTAACAACTTCTAGTTCGTAAGTTTGTTAACCCTGTCCGCAATTGGTAGCTAATCCCACCCAGCCTTTCTTTCAGGCTAGCGGTGTGAGGGAAGTCGCCCTCGCCACCCTGAAAGCGTGGGTGGGCGGCTTTGGGAAAAACGCCGCCAAGGGCCGCCCAGCCCTACATTTTGGATAGAAAGCTGGCCATCCAGATCTTCCCTGCGGGCAAGTCGACGGGCTACGTCGACCCCGTGCCGCCGCCCCGTGATAGCCGCCATCCAGCAAGAACTCCAGAATTCGTTGGGGGTCGTAGCCTCCCAGGAGTCAGTCCCGGACGTCGCCGCCCTGGACCTGAATCTCGAGCCGATGGCGGTAGTAAGTGAGGATTTGTTGGTTGAGGTAGGTTTGTCGGGCGCCCAAGGTCTTTCCTTGGGCGCCTCCTGGGTCTTCTCCTGTCCCTTCTTTTCTTCCGCCTCCTTCCAAGGCTTTCCGGGATCCGAGATCCCTAGCCGCACTCCCGCTCTCTCTGTACCTCCTAAGGAGGTAAGAAGAGAGAACCGAAGACTTTGTCTAAGACGACTTCTAGGAAGTCGTCTTCATCTTTCTTCGGCCAGGAAGTCATCGACTTCATACGCCGACGCGGTGAAGGCTAAGCCGAGCTCTTCCCAGTCGAAGAGCTCCAGAAGCAGGCTTCGAAGGAGAAGCTCGCGCTACCTCCGAGTCGCTGCCTTCTCCCGCTTCGCTGCTCCCCCTCTCCGGCTATGCCGGCAGGGGTGGCAAGCACCAGCTCCATGCGTTCCCTCTCCTGTCTCATCAGGAAATGATGGAGCAGGTAAGAGCAATGGTAGGTTGCCCAAATTTCAGCTTGGGGAACACGTTTTGAGCAGATGTTCGCGCAATGTCGAGCAGTCTGTCTCAAACTGGACAAACGGTTCCAGGAACTCTCTAATAGGATGAGAGAGAATGAGGATCGGGTATGCTGGGCTATCTCAGGCTCCCCCCAGGGTCACCCATTCTCCCCTGCTTCTAGCACGGGGTGGGATTCTCCAACTTCCCGCCTTACGACTCCTTGCCAGCTTTCTCTATGGACAATCCATGGAGAGTAGCGGCTTATGCTCCTTTTTAAGGACGGGATGATTTCGATCCCGGAGTTTGGCACTCGAAAAGGATTGAGGACTTCGAGTTCTATCCTCCGGGTCTGTCACAGCCTTTCATCGGGTATGCTAGGCTGACGCCAACGGCGCTTACGAGAGAGGACAAGATCATCGAAGGAGTCAGTCCTCTACAGTAGAGATCACGCCCAACGGGAATGGGTTCACTGCCTTGAGGACTGGGAGTGTACTAATACTAGACTCCAGGCCTATAAGAGCCCCTTCACTATTTTCGCGACGGAAGAGGAGGTCTCTCTTCCGTTCGCCACGAAATTGGTGGAGAAGGCTCTTCAGGCAGTCCTCAAGGATGAGCCCGTTCCCCAGTGAGAGAGTCGGAGTCTACTTCTCCCACTCTTCCCCGCCTTCGGAGAGTTATGGGATGGGGAAAACCTGCCAGCTACTTTCACGCTGGGTAAACTTAAGCCGGACTGCGCTATGGACCAGTTCGGTGAGAAGTTACCTAGGCTGGTCGGATTCCCTAATAACCAGGCAGAGTTCGATGCGCGAACTAGGTTTGGCAGGTCCCTAACTCTCTTATCGTTACGGAAATGGCTGCTCTTTCATACGCTAACGACCGCTGTTCAAGATCCTGGCGAAATCGCAGTTTCAGACGGTTCTGTTAGATGCCTTTGACTTCTTCCAAGCCAGGAGGAACTGTCGGAAGCACGTTCTTCAAGAGTGCACTATCAGGCACGAGCCTAATAGACTCTTGGCTGCGAGCATGGGGGGGACGGATCTCTCTTCCCAGAGTCCGCAGTGAACGAAGTCCACCACGAAGCTGCTAGACTCAACCAGAGCCTTAGAGCTAGGTGGGGTATTTCCTCTAAGAGGAAACAGGAATCCGTTCCCACAGCTTGGCAAGAAACCAAAGAAGAGGCTGGTAAGAGGTTCCAGCCATATAAAAAAACTCCAGCAATCAGCAGCAGTTTGTGCAGGCAGTCCCAGTTTTACCCAACAGGGACACCGGCTACATCTAAGCAAACCCAGCCTTTTCCTCCTGGTGCCCCAGCAATCGCCCAGCCCCTTCGACTTCCTGGTCCCCTAACGCTATTCTCGCCTGCTTTAAACCCTGCTTATGAGGCTCAAGGCTACTCTCAACCGAGGGGTAGGGCGCGAGGTTACTTTCGTCACCGTGGCGCAGGAAGGGGCACAAGGAGTAAGCAGTTCAGAGGAGGGCGTGGTGGCCAACCCGCCCATCAGCAATGAGGCTCCCCAGGTAGGAGGGAGGCTGTCCTCTTCCGCCACAGGTGGGGGTTCAGCAGTTGGGCACAGAGCATAGTGTCCAAAGGATTAGGCTGGAGCTGGATCCAAGATCCTCCTCCAATCAAAATCATTCATCAGATACCGTCAAAGGAATTGATAGATTACGCGGAAGAACTCCTTCAGAAAGGAGCTATTGCGAGAGTCAAACATCTAAAATTTCAAGGTCGCTTATTCAGTGCCAAAGAAAGGCTCAACAAAAAGAAGGGTAATCTTAGACTTGTCAAAGCAACTCTCTTTCATTCGCTGCGACAAGTTCAAGATGCTTACCCTCTCGCAAGTAAGGACTTACTTCCGCGTGGAGCCGTCACATGCTCCATCGATCTTACAGACGCATACTATCATATCCCTAATAGCCAGGCACTTCCGCCCATTCCTAGGATTCAGGCTAGGAAATCAGACATTCTCATTCAAAGTGATGCCCTTCGGTCTGAATGTAGCAGGGTATTCACAAAGATAGCAGAAGTGGTTTGTACAACAATTGAGAGCTCAGGGAATCATGGTAGCGGCATACCTCGACGATTGGTTGATCTGGGCACCAACAGTCGAGGTAATGTCTCAAAGCTACCAAAAAGGTAGTTCACTTTCTGGAACATCTGGGTTCCAGATAAACAAAACGAATCCAGACTTATTCCGGAATCTCGTTTTCAGTGGCTAGGAATCCAATGGGATTTGTCCTCCCACAATCTATCAATTCAGTGGTCAAACGGAAGGAAATAGCAAAATCGGTCAGGCAATTTCTCAAATGCAAACAAACGTCAAGAAGAAACCAGGAGAGAATCCTAGGGTCTCTTCAGTTTGCTTCAGTGACAGATATCCTTCTGAAAGCAAGGCTGAAAGATATAAATCGAATTTGGCGGTCAAAAGCAAACTCCAAAATATCGAGACAAGTTGTCAGTAATTCCACAGATCCTCCGCAACCAACTACGGCCTTGGTCAAAAGTAAAGAACTTAGCCAAGAAAGTACCCCTTCAATATCCCCTCCCAGTGTTAACCATTCACAGGACATGCATCCTGTCCGGGTGGGGGGATACTCTCAGTTCAAACAGGTTCAGGGGACTTGGTCAGTGCAATTTCGCCAGCTCCACATAAACGTGTTGGAAGCAATGGCAGTATTTCTTACTCTGAAGAGACTGCTTCCCTTCGAAGAAGTCTCATCTAAGGCTAGTTTTGGACAGTGCAGTGGTAGTTCATTGCATCAACAGAGGAGGGTCCAAATCCAAGCATGTGACCATGTCATGATAGCCATCTTTGCATTAGCAAGCAAACACAAATGGCATCTGTCTGCCACTCACCTGGCAGGAGTAAGAAATGTGATAGCAGACGCCCTGTCCCGGTCAGTCCTCTGGAATCAGAGTGGTCTCTGGACGTCGGGTCATTCCAGTGGGTAAGCCGAAGAGTCCCAGTCTCCAAGTGGATCTCTTCGCCTCACAAGCGAACCACAAGCTCCCTTGCTATGTGGCCCCAACCTGGACCCTCTGGCTTGGATGCCACAGACGCCCCTGTCGTTGGATTGGAATCAGTGGAGGAGAATTTATGTTTTTCCTCAGTGAATCTTCTCTTGAAAGTCCTAGACAAACTAAGGTCTTTCAAAGGGATAGTAGCTCTGATTGCACCGGACTGGCCCAAGAGCAACTGGTATCCTCTTCTTTTGGGAATTGGGTCTCCGACCTCAACGGATCCCCACTCCCAAACTATCACAATCAGTACAAATGAGGACTGTGTTCGCTTCCTCAGGAACTCTCCAGACCCTAACTTTATGGACTTCATGAAGTTTTGCGGCTAATAAAGATCTGACATTGATCCACAGAATATTCTCTTCCTAGAATCAGATAAGAGAGAGTCAACCATTAGACAATATGACTCAGCTGTTAAAAAATTAGCATCTTTCTTGAGAGAATCGAACACTACAACCATGACAGTTAATTTGGCTATATCCTTTTTCAGATCCTTATTTGAAAAGGTTTAGCAGCTAGCACGATTACCACTCATAAGTCGGCTTTGAAGAAAATCTTTCAAGTAGGTTTTCAGATAGATTTGACTGAATCTTATTTACATCTATACCCTAAAGCCTGTGCTAGACTTAGACCATTCTCAGAGGCTACTACAGTTTCATGGTCTTAAATGATGTCCTCAAACTACTTCAGATACTGACAACTCATCTTGTACATTCATAATGCTCCTGAGGAAGACACTATTCTTATTAAGCCTAGCCTCAGGAGCTAGAATTTCAGAACTGTCGGCTCTATCCAGGGATGCGGGTCATGTGGAATTCCTCCCATCATGAGAAGTTCTACTTGCTCCGGATCGTAGCTTTTTAGCCAAAAATGAAGATCCTCTTGCAGGTGGGCTCCTTGGAAGGTTATCCCACTTCCACAGGATGCCTTCTCTCTGCCCAGTATCAACTCTTAGAGCCTTTCTATCGCGCTTACTTCTTCTAGATCCTCGGGTGCTCTTCTTCATGAGAGAAAAAGGTGGTACTTTATCAGTTAAAGGCATTAGACAGCAAATCCTTTACTTCATTAAACAAGCCAACCCTGAGTCATTCCCAAAAGCACATGATATCAGGGGAGTAGCCACCTCAATTAATTATTTCCAACATATGAACTTTGAGGATCTTAGAAAGTATACTGGATGGAAATCCCCGACAGTCTTTAAACGGCATTATTTAAAGTCCTTGGAATCTTTAAAGTTTTTCAGCAGTAGCAGCGGGAAACATAGTTTCCCCCTGATACTGCTTAGTAGTTGTAGTACTGATCCAGGTCTCCTTTCTACCTACTTCACCAACATGCCTCAACCTATCGTCAGGCTACTCAACATCATAGCCTTAGCCGTTGGTGGTCTTATAGTGGTTTGTCCCTTATTTTTTTTGCTAGGGACAACCACCCTTGTTACTGATATGTACTTCAGTTTCCGTTTCCTACCCTTATTTTTATGCTAGGGTAGGCCATACAATATGTTTGTATAAATTCTCCATTGGGTTTGTGGATAAGTTTCACTCACAATGTGTTTGTATATATTTGAATTAATTGTATTAATTGTATTAATGATGGACTTGAGTGTACCTACCCTTATTTTATGCTAGGGTAGGACACATTATGTATATAATTGTATAGTATTGTATATATCTAATTAAGTAAATCCAAAATTTCCTTATTTACATGCATATTTTATAATTTTATTATCTACCATTTAAGTACTTTAAGTTTACTAACATTCTGTTATTGATTTTTGTAATAATTAGTTTAAGTGCTTATTTTATATGCTGTATCTGATTACTTATATTATATCCATCATTTTAAGCTGTTTTTCATTATTTCCTTTTCCATCTTGTCTGTTTCTCTGGTACTCTTTCATAGGCCGACACGAGCTGAGCCCAGAAAAGGGATTTTGACGAAGGAAAAATCTATTTCTGGGTGATTGGCTCGTGTCGCCCTATGAAACCCATCCTTTATGGTTTGTTTTCCCCCCCTTGCAGGACAAGATGTATTTAGTTTTATTTAAGGATGTCCGCTAGGGGCGCTGCTGTCCGTGGCGTCCTCTAGTAGTAGTAGTAGAGGCTGCATCGCCCGTTGGTATCGGCTCTCTCTTGGGGGGGATTCTGATAAGGAAGTTCTAATTGGTGTTTGTCTCGTGGTAGTGTCCACACTCGCCCCTATATCATACCGACACTTTCTTTTAAGAGTGAGCGAGTCAGTTTTACTGACATTTTCTTAATTTGTTTTTCTCTGGTATTTTAGGATAATTTTACCTAGAAAGAATGATGTTAAGGATTACTTTCATAGGCGACACGAGCCAATCACCCAGAAACTAGATTTTTCCCTTCGTCAAAATCCCTTTCTGATCCCTGTATAAGATAAATGCACTTACAACTGCCTATCCTAGTAACACAACATCAGCAATAGGAAACACTATTACTAAACACACAAAGTATGGCACTGAATATTGCCTTGCTACTCAAACTTTTGATTTACTGAAAATAATCAATAACACTGTGATATACGGAGGAAAAAAATTGTAAAAAAAAGAAAAAAACTCATCATAAGAAACTGTAAAATAAATGGACTTACCAACATTAGTACCACGACCTGTTTGACTCATTGGACCAGTATTCATTGCAGGGAAATTGATGCTTGATGATGAGGAAAGATTGCCATCTACCCCTATGAAATATTGATGAAAGTCAGTGTTTAAAAATGTTATTGTTAGTATACAATAAGGTTTTGTACATGAACTTTCCTGTCAGATATATACTTAGCTTTACGTCTGACGTCACGACAGAATTCAAAACTCGCGGCACACGCGAACAGGTAGGTCAGGTGATCTACTTACCCGCCGCTGGGTGGCGGCTGTAAGAACCAATCTCCTTTCCAGCCAGAATTTTTCCTTCCACCTGTCTCCTGAGGGGAGGCTGGGCGAAGGGCCATCAATCGTATATATCTGCCAGGTAAAGTATGTACAAAACCTTATTGTATACTAACAATAAACATTTGTTACATGAACTTTCCTGTCAAGATATATACTTAGCTGATTGACACCCTTGGTGGAGGGAAAGAGACAGCAATATAAATAGGAAAAAAGGGGAAAACAGACTAGTTGTAGGAGTAAATACAACCTTGGTTCTTACCTGTTTAGCAGAAAGACTTCGTAGTTACTGTCTATGAGTCTGCGTTGCCTTAAGAGCTTCAGCAGAGGGCGTGACCTACAGCTGACAGACTCTTTGGGTCTATCAAAGGGATTTGGTTATCCGCTTACTTGATAGAATCCGAGCAGGATCTGTCAACGGGGATTCGCCCACTTATATGACAGAACCTAACCACTATCATTGCAAGGAGCTCAAACATAAACCGATCACCTAACCAATCTAATCATTGTTAGAACTACGAAATGAAAAACATGCCTACCCGCATGTTCTTTCAAACAACCAAAAACTTACAACCTAACAAAGGGGGGGGAAAATATATACTACAAAGGATATGTCTCAGCTCCCTGCCCCAGCACCGAATCCGCCGATACGTACGGGCCTAACCCGAAGCACTTTTCAACGTAATTTTGACGTCTCTCAGATAGTGGTTTGCAAAGACTGAGTTGCAACGCCAGAATGTTGCCTTCATAATATTACTCAGGGATATGTTTTTGTTGAAAGTCAATGACGTGGCAATAGCTCTTACCTCATGAGCTTTGACCTTAAGAACTTTGAATTGACTTTCATCACATACGCATGCGCTTCTTTCACCAGGCTTCTGATAAAAAAAGAAAGCGCATTCTTCGAAAGAGTCCTCCTTGGATTTCTTACAGAGCACCAAAGGTTGACATCATTGCCCTTAAGTTTTTTCTTTCTCTGTAGATAAAACTTTAAACTTCGTACTGGGCAAAGCGACCTCTCTGCTTCCTCGCCTACTAATGCAGACAAGCCTTGGACTGCAAAGCTCCTAGGCCAAGGATTTGAGGGGTTTCTCGTTCTTAGCCAAGAACGAAGGTAGGAATGAACAGATAGCTGCTCTCCTCTGAATCCCACATTTCCTTCTAGTGCATGGAGTTCACTAACCCTCTTTGGCGGAAGCCAATGCCATGAGAAAAATTGTCTTCCTCGTGAGGTCTCTAAACGAGGCAGACTGAGGCGGTTCGAACTTAGTGGACCTCAGGTAACGTAGCACTACATCCAGATTCCAACTCGGAATCCCTGGCGAAACCTTCTTGGATGTTTCAAACGATCTTATTAGATCATGAAGGTCCTTATCTTCTGAAATGTTTAAGTTTCTGTGCCTAAACACTGCAGACAGCATGCTACGATAGCCTTTAATGGTCGATACCAGCCAATCCACTTTCTTCCCTAAGGAAAAGTAATAAGAAGCTGCTATTTGGTTACAGAGGTACTGGAAGAGGAAAAGTGATGGTTCCTACACCATCGCCGAAAGACGTCCCACTTCGATTGGTAGACTCTAAGGGTAGAAGGCCTTCTTGCTGCTGCGATAGCCGTTGCAACTCTTGCAGAAAGAAAAGCCTCGTTCTGACCAAACTTTTGACAGTCTGAAGCCAGTCAGATCTAGAGCGGGGAGGTTTTTGTGATACCTCTCGAAGTCTGAGCAGATCGATCCTCTGTGGTAATGTTCTCGGAAGATCTACTAACCATTCCAGTACCTCTGTGAACCATACTTGTGCGGGCCAGAACGGGGCTACCAGCGTCATCCTTGCTGCCTCCGATTCTGCAAATTTCTTTAGTCTCTCTCCCAGTATCTTGAATGGAGGAAAAGCATACATGTCTAGACCCTTCCAATCTAGTAGAAAAGCGTCTATCGACACTGCCCTCGGGTCCGATATCGGAGAGCAGTAGTTGGCTATCCTCGCATTCTTGGCCGTGGCGAAGAGGTCTATATGAGGCTTGCCCCAAAGCTTCCACAGGTCCTGGCAAACATCCTCGTGAAGAGTCCACTCTGCAGGCAGGACTTGATCTTTCCTGCTTAGGAGGTCTGCTCTGGCGTTCTTTTCTCCCTGTACGAACCTGGTAAGGAGACAAATCTTCCTTTCCTCTGCCCACAGCAGAAGTTCTTTTGCTGTCTCGTACAGGGAGAAAGAGTGAGTCCCCCCCCTGCTTCCTGATGTAAGCCAGGGCCGTGGTGTGTCCGAGTTGATCTGTACTGCTGAAGCTAGGACGTGGGGCTCGAAAGCTTTCAAAGCTAGCCAAACAGCCATCAGCTCCTTCTTGTTGATGTGCCAGGTCACCTGTTCCTTCTTCCAGGTGCCTGACACTTCTCTTGAGCCGAGCGTTGCTCCCCAACCTGTTTCCGAGGCGTCGGAATACAACACTTGGTTGGGGTTCGGAATGTGAAGGGACATCCCTTCTGCAAACCTGAGAGGGTTGGCCCACCAAGAGAGGTCCTTCTTGATTTCCCTTGAGATCTCGAAGGAGAACTCTAGGTTTTGCGAACGACACCTCCAGTTTCGATGTAGAAAGAACTGGAGGTGTCTGAGGTGCAACCTTCCTAGAGAAAGGAATTGCTCCAACGAGGAGAGTGTCCCCAACAAACTCATCCACTCCCTCGCTGTGCATACGTCTTTCTCTAGGAAGGCTTTGACTTTCTCTGACCCTCGGGCTATCCTTTCTGGATACGGAAAAGCCCGAAAATCCAGAGAAGCCATCCGAATCCCCAGATAGATACGGTCTTGACTGGGGATCAACTGAGACTTTTTGAAAGTTCACCAAAGTCCCAGAGAACTTGCCATGAAAAGGGTCTTTTGTAGGTCCTCCAAACATCTTTCCTGCGACTTGGCTCTGATTAGCCAGTCGTCCAAGTAAAGGACACTCTGACTCCCTCCAAGTGTAGCCATCTTGCTACATTTTTCATTAGGCCTGTGAAGACCTGAGGGGCTGTTGAAAGGCCGAAACAAGGCAAGGCCCTGAACTGGAATATCCTTCCTCCATCATGAACCTGAGGTATTTCCTTGAAGAAGGATGGATAGGCACATGGAAGTAAGCGTCCTGAAGATCTAGGGACACCATCCAATCCCCTGGACGAAGGGCCGCCAACACTGAGGATGTCGTCTCCATGGCGAACTTCCTCTTTTCTACAAAGAAATTCAGGGCGCTTACATCCAGAACCGGTCTCCATCCTCCTGAGGCTTTTGGAACTAGAAAAAGGCGGTTGTAAAAGCCCGCTGAGCAAGGGTCGCTCACTAGCTCTATAGCCTTTTTCTTTCTCGAACATTTGTTCCACTGCTTGTGTTAAAGCAAGGCTCATGATGGGATCCCTGTACCTGGCCACCAACTCTCTCGGATCGTCGTCACGGTGGTCTTTCCGTAAAGGGAATCAGGTATCCTTTCCGGATAATCGAGAGGGACCAGTTGTCCGCTCCTCTCTTTGCCCAGGCTTCCGAGAATCTTAGAAGCCTGGCACCTACTGATGTTTGGAGGACTACTTCCCTACTTCTTAGCTCTGGAAGAGCGTGAGAAGGATCTACCTCTCTTGAAAGGTCTATTACCTCTCGAGGTAGAGGCTCTAGAAGGAGGGCCCCCTCGAAAGGGCTCCTGTCTAGCTGGAGTCTCCTTCTTCGTCTTCGTCTGGAAGGAGGTCCTAGGCTTCCGTGCCGACTGCGCGAGCATGTCCTGAGTCGCCTTCGCAGAGATAGATCCTGAGATGTCCTGGATTATCTTCTTCGGAAATAGCAGAGGCAAGAGCTGCGAATACAGAAGCGAGGCTCTTTGGGCATGCGATACGGACTTTGTCAGAAAAGAGCAGAAGACTGATCTCTTCTTAAGGATCCCTGCTCCAAACAGGGAGGCTATTTCGCTCGATCCATCTCTAACTGCTTTATCAATGCACGTTAGAACACTGTTGAGATCTTCTGGCGAAATAGCATCCGGGTTCTGAGTCTTCTTAGCCAAGACCCCCAAAGACCAGTCAAGGAAGTTGAAGACTTCCAAAGACTCTGAACATTCCCTTCAACAGGTGGTCAGCTCGTTCATAGCCCAGGTAGTCTTAGCAGACAAAAGAGCCGAGCGTCATGCTGCATCCACCAGTGAAGAGAAGTCCCGCATCCGCCGATGAAGGAAGACCCAGGTCCTAGGGGTTCTCCAGACTCGTACCAAAACCCTAGCTCTGCCCGTAAGCTTGGAAGGAGGGAAAGAAAACACAGTCTTCCCTTTCTCCTCCTTAGAAAGCAGCCAATCACCAAAACCTCTCAAAGCCTTCTTCATTGAGATGGTTGGCTTCATCCTCACACAAGAGGAAACTTTCGTCTTCTTCGAAGTAGAGAATAAAGAGAGGAGACGGAGGACGACGGAGTAAGGGAGTCCTCCAAACTCTTGAAGAAGGAGATCAGTAAGGATCTTATAGGACGAAACTGAAGAGTCCATTCACTAAATCCTCTTCTGAAGGTTCAACTTCATCCACTGAAGAACCCTCCGCTTCTTTACGAGGGGCAGTTAGACTTCTCTAAAGAAGTGCGTCTGTCTAGTGAGTGTCTAGTAGCAGTCTGGCGCCTATCAGGGGAAGCCAAAGCTTCTGGAGAGCTCCTCTCGAATGAGTCCTTCCTACTCTGATGAGTGCGTACTCTTTGATCCTTAAGACTACTCCTAGAATCCCGGGCTTCCAAAGGGGAGCGCCTGCTAGGAGAGGAGAGCCTACTATGCTCAAGGCGCTTAACAGGATCCATGCGCCTGTCCAAAGGAGAGCGGCTGCCAGGCGAGCTGCGCCTACCATGAGGCGAACGCCTACTAGGCTCTTGGCGCCTACTTACAGAAGAGCGAAGCCCTGGAGAAGGTCGCCTACAAGGTGACCGGCGTCTACCATGCTCCACAAACTTCGATTTAGACTTGTGTGTCTCTTCAAAAGGTAGTCTCTCAGAAGAGACATATCTTTCAGGCTCTACACGCTTGTCCCGAACAGAGCGGCTAATAGGAGAGCCGCGCCTATCAGGAGAAAAGCGCCTATCTTCCGCACCGCGCTTGGGAGCGGGAGAGCGTCTACTTGGGAGTAGCGCCTACTAGGCTCAAGGCGCCTAACAAAAGGCGAGATCCTGTCT
>NC_061089.1:79563849-79607538 GCF_015104395.2 Macrobrachium nipponense
TTTATTTTATTTTTATTCTCATTTTATTATTTTGTTTACAATACAATTTGTGCTATTTCTCTGGTACGATTTCGCGCAGCGACACGAGCTGAGCCCAGAAAAGGGATTTTGACGTAAGGAAAAACAAATCTATTTCTGGGCGATTGGCTCGTGTCGCCAGCGAAATCCCACCCTACCCATCCCTTCGCCCAAGATTGTCTGCTAACTTCAGGATGGCCACCAGAGGGCGCAGCAGTCGGCAGCATGGGATGGAGTAGTAGTAGTACGAGCTGCTCACTCTGTGGGTCGGCTCCCCTCTTGGAGGGATTTTGTAGTGGGAGATTTCTATTGGCATTTGGCTCGTGGTAGTGGTCTCACTCGCCTAGTGTTCATACCGACACCCTCCTGGAGGGTGAGCGAGTCAGTTATACTGACCTTTTTCTTTATTTTATTTATTCTCTGGTATGTGTTAGTACATTTACCCTAGAAATAATAGATTAAAGGATATTTCGCTGGCGACACGAGCCAATCGCCCAGATAGATTTTCCTTACGTCAAAATCCCTTTATACAGGTTCTTCTCTATTTTTCTAATTATTGCTTTCTCATTGTTGCTTAACTGGTGTGACAATGCACTGAAGGTTGACATATCTCAATTAGGTCAAATGATTGGATTTGTTTTTTTTGTATTGGTAAAAAATTCCAGTGGGGGGTAGTCAAATTTTCTTTTCGGGTATATCCCGTAGTTTATTGCAGATAGAATTGATATTAAAATTCTATTTCTTTTCTATTCTTTTCGATTCTTTCGGATGTTTCGTCTGAATAAACCTCGACATCCTCTTGGCGGAGGTGGGTGAAGACTGAAGTGAGAGGGTGATGTCCAGCTGCTTATATTGTGGTGGTGCAGCGGGGGGCGTCGTGCCACTGCCTTTTCATTGGCTATTGGATGGGGAGCTGCTTTTTCATTGGCTGCCTGGCTGCGGGCTCAAGCCAGCTCCCGAGTGCACACTGCTAGTATTATTCATTTTATTAATGTTGTCTTTGGTGGTATTTTCCTCTTGAATTGGGGCGTTTTCGGGCGGCAATATGGTGATGTTTGCCGTTACTGGAGTGTTCCTTCGCATGCAGGTCGGGAGCAAAAAGGCCTCCTGTGTTGTATTCATGGAGGGGTTTTGCTCCTGGATGAGTAACGCTTCCAGGAGGCGCAGACGGCAAGGGTCGGGTGCTCTCCCTATTATCCTGGTGTTACGGATAATACAGTAGCGGGAGATTGTGTCTCGGTGGCAGTGAGGGCGTGATTCTTGATAGCCCCTTCTTGGGCGTGACAGGAGATTCTCTTCGCAAGACCGCATTGGTAGTCATTCCCAATGTACTTCCCAGGACATCCTCGGGCGGGGCATATGTATTGGTATACTACATTCGTCTGCTTGAGGGGGTCTCCTGATGGCGGTAAGGGGTTATTTTTCATGATACGGTCTCTTGTTTTCTGGTTTTTGTAGTACATTATAAGGTCTACCATCTTGCCTTCTTCAATGGGGAGGATGTTCTCCTTAATGATCTTCATCGCCTTCTCCCTCCTCGCGGTATTGAGAATGCATGAAGGCCTAATAATATATCTTGATGTTCTCGGTGGGGCGGGGTCGTAGGTTTCTTCTTCCCTCGTTCGAGTACCATCTTTCGAGGGGGGTGCGCACTTCTCGATTGATGAGCTTATTAGAATATCCGTTATTCCACGAGCATCTGTGAAGCTCTATCAAGCTCGAGGTGTGTCCTGCCCGGTAGAACAATGGGAGAGGGCCCTTTTCACAAAGGCCCTGACGGTAGTACTCTTAAACCTGTCAGGACACTCGCTATCCCAGTTGAAGCACATTCCTAAATTTGTTTTCTTCGTGTAGACAGAAGTGCGGAGACCGTCTCTGTCTTCGTTATAAGGATGTCGAGGAAGGGGAGCGATCAATGGTGCTAAACTCGACTGTATAGTTTAGCACACTGCATGCTGGAATCGGCGACGTAGGGCTTCTACCTCATCCTCGGTGTCGAATTGCACGAAGATATCATCTATGTAACGGGCATATTTTGCGGGGGTGCTGGCTCTGGGCGAAAACCCTCTCTTCTACGCGCCCATATAGAAGTTGGCAAAAAGGACTCCCAGAGTAAGAGCCTATGGCAACGCCATCTTTCTGACGGGACATCTGTCCTCGGTGGTGGAGAAGGGGCCCCTCTTCATACAGATGTCCAGCAAGGTGCGCAAAGAGGCTTCTGGGATATTGAGTGGGGCAGTCAACAGGTCTCGGTAGACACGATTCCATGATGATGTCAATGGTCTCGTCAATGGGAACGTTGGTAAATAGGGATTCTACGTCGAGGGATGCTATGATGCAGTGGTGGGGGAGTCGCGAATTTCTTCAAGGAACTCCACCGCAGCCAGCAGCCAATGAAAAAGCAGCTCCCCATCCAATAGCCAATGAAAAGGCAGCGGCACAAGGCCCCCAGCTGCACAACCACAATATAAGCAGCTGGACTCACCCTCTCACTTTAGTCCTTCACCCACCTCCGCCCAAGAGGACGTCTGAGGTTTATTCAAACGAAACGTCCGGAAAGAATAAAAAAGAATAGAAAAGAAATAGAATTTAACATCAATTCTATCTGCAATAAACTCTACAGGATATACGAAAAAAAAATCCAATAATTTGACTCAATTGAGGTATGTCAACCTTCGGTGCGTTGCTCCCCAGTTTAAGCAACAATGAGAAAGCAATAATTAGAAAAATAGAGAAGACCTGTATAAAATTAATGCAGCTGAGGCAGCAATCACTTTAATAAAACATGTTTAAAAGACGCTTTACTTTCAGCATACAATAATAATAATAATACAGTATAATAATATAATAATAATAATAATAATAATAATAATAATAATAATAATAATAATAATAATAAACTTTGTCAAAGTTACAAAAATACTGCAAGTAACCTATATGATAATGTTATGAAATCAGGAACTGCAAAAAATTTAAGGTTAAGTTGAGTTTCTGGGGGTTTTGACAGTCCTGACAAAAGAAGTCCACAAAGGTATCATTATAAACATTTTACTGGAATGATATATTGTCATATGGCAAATTCTGACATTCCAACAAGTGATGGATCAGCAATTAAAAAAAATTGTCTATAGTACACTATTCACTAAAAAAAAAATTTTAATAAATCTTCCTCAGTGACTCCTCACATTAACAAAAACTGTGTTGTTAATTGAGTCTTCTTTTAGCCTGTTTGACAATTTTGTCTCGTTCAATGACTGGGTATTAACCTACATAAAATGATGACCTGTACGTTTCTGATACTGACATTTGTGACACAAAATGTAATATATTATGTACTAAATATTGTGACACAAAACATGATGCATTTATTAAATATGCCAAATTTTTAATCAATTTGTATTTTTCATAGCTAACAAACCTGAGGTCTTAACAACAGGATAATTTTAGCGCCTGCTAGAAAACTGGTTAAAAAACAATCATAGATTGTATAGCACGGAATCTGTGAGATCTGGCAACTCCTGTGCATACAAGGTGAAAGCTGGTCGGAAACTGCACACCACACTCCATGACACATTTAGTCTTTCCCTCAACCCAGGAACTATAAAATATAGGGGCAGCTAGGGGTGGGTAGTAAATGTTAAGACCTCAGTTTGTTAGCTATGAAAAATACAAGGATTACAATTTGTCATTTGATTCATATGTGGAACATACCTTCGGTCTTAAACAAAAGCATCCTCTATCAACTTGTACATGCAGGAGTTGCCATATCTCACAGATTTCTTGCTATACAATCTTTGATTGTTTTCTAACTGGTTTTCCAGCTGGCACTAAGATTATCCTATTGTTAAGACCAAAGGTTTATTCTGCATATGGACAAAAACATATTTCTGGGCTCAGCTCGTGTCGCTGCGCGAAATATCCTTTAATCTATTATTTCTAGGGTAAATGTACTAACACATACCAGAGAATAAATAAATAAAGAAAAAAGGTCAGTATAACTGACTCGCTCACTCTCCCAGAGAGTGTCGGTATGAACACTATGGCGAGTGAGACCACTACCACGAGCCAAATGCCAATAGAATTCTCCCACTACAAAATCCCCCCAAGAGGAGAGCCGACCCACAGAGTGGGCAGCACCTACTACTACTACTCCATCCCATGCTGCCGACTGCTGCGCCTCTGGTGGTCATCCTTTTCAGTTAGCGCACACGAGACACACGTGCCATTTTCTTCTCTGTGTTTTTGTGCCCTTTCCTTTGGATTTATTACATGGAGCGTGCAGCCATCGCAGCAGCTAAGTTAAGTACTCAATGTTATTGCTATTTGTTTTTTGTTTTTTTCCGGCCCTGAGCACGTATTTGCCGTTTTTTAGGTATAAATACGGTCTCCAGGTCGGAAGCATGGCAGCATGGTTCTGCCTCGTGTGGGGTCCGTTCTGGGTCGCCATACCCAGAACTTCCCCTGGCTTTGGTACGCTCTATTTTTATTATCCGCTTTGTTTAGGGTAAGGTCTACACGGTTTTGTCATGCATGCATGTCTTTTACCTTATGTAGGCTCTTCCATCCAGACCCTAGCCACGGCTCTTAGTATCGGCCTCGGCTAGCTTTGAGTGGTAGACTTGCCTTCGGGTTAGTCGTACACTCCTGGATTTTTTCTCTTACTATTTTGTTTTCTTTCTTTCATTTTGTTATTCATATTGTATATTTATGTGATATTGTTAGGTTAGTTAGGCGTCTGGCTCGCTTAGCCTAGGTCATGGCCCATTGGGCCTTTATGTTACCGCTTTTCAGCTCGGTTGCTTCCCGATAGCATCTCTCTGATCAGTTGGTTATGTTCTAGGCTTAGTTGTTGTTCTTATCGCCCCGTGGTCAACTATGTGATCATGAGGCAGCCAGATGCCTGTCCAGTCACCTTGCCCCCCTCCCGCTCTTCCATAGGGTCGGGGGGGGTGGCTAGGCCTGCCCATGCTCGCTCCGCATACCCGCAGACCTGCCTCCCTCTCTCCCCCCAGGCGGAGGGGGTAGAGGGACGGGACAGACCCAGACTGGACTCGACCTCTCCGGCTTCTCGGTCCGGTCGGTTGGTAAGGTGGGGGGGACTGGCCTTTCCCCCCCTCCGTTACTACTCCGTCGCTCCGTTACTAGCCCGAGTCTGTATGCCCCTTGCTCTTTCCCACCTTACTAGGGCTCCTTTACCACCGGAGACCTGGCATCCAGCGGAAAGGTGCTAGTCTACCCCACGGGGTGGACCGGAACATACAGTCTGTCACTTCTAACCTCTCCGTTTCACTGAGTTATACACTCCGCCACGCACTGGACTTAGTCCGGTACGTTCGAGCTTTTAGGTTTAAGATCTATTATGTTAAACTATTAAGTTTATCTTAAGTACCTTAAACCATTCCCCCTCCCTTCATGTTTCACCGGATACTCCGGGGTTTATAGCCTATTCAGGCGATTAAGGGAGGGCTATGCCCGAATTTTTTTCCGGAGCTCCGGCATGCAACGGAGTTCTTCTGTCCTTTAGCCTGTAAGTGATATTCTTTAAGATACTCATGTGTCTTTCCACTTACAGACCACCAACTGTGAGCATCCGGGATGCGCCGCCACACTTCAGGACCCATGTGGACACGAAGTTTGCCGGTCCCATGCTCCATGCGCGACTCCGCACGGGGACATCCAGGTCTGGTACCATGAGACGTGTACATATGTTTACGATCTGGTGAGCCAGCTTTTAGACGGGGTAAGTATACCATCTCCGGTAGCTGGTCCTCATCTGTTTTAGTGCTTAAGTTTTACATCAATCTCTCTAACTTAAGGTAAATTCAAGGGGCCTTATAGCCCCTATAATTTTAAGTTATGCTTTAAGTTAGTTTAGTTTTAAGTTTTATCTTAAATCTAATCAATACCCTCTCTTCCAGGCGCCGGCCGTGAGGATACCGCACTGGCAACCCTGCGGGCCGGCTGGGTCGGCGGTTTCGGGAGAAGAACGCCGCCAAGGGTATGCCCTACATCCTGGAGAAAAGGTTGGCGGTACTAATCTTCCCCAGGAGGCAAGGCGACAGGATACGTCGATCCAGTAGAGGCGGCCCCGACTATCGCCTTCATCCAGCAACAGCTGGCTGCCTCATTGACTGACCAAGGCCAGGACATCTCCTCGGAAGTCAGCGACGACGTTGGATATTAATGTAGAACCTATGGTAGGTGTAGACGACCTGTTGGTCGAGGTAGGTAAGGTGGACACCCAAGGGATACCCTTGGGTGAAAACTGTTTCTTCTACTCCTGCAACCTCTCCATCCTTCCAAGGCTTTACGGGTGACGAATTATATACTCCTCCTGACGCTTCAGTTAGACCCAAGGTCAAGGGGTCAAGCAGTGAAATCCTTGACAAAGACGTCGTCGTCGTCTAAGAAGACGGCTTCGGCGTCATCTTCCTCTCGTAGTCTCCGGCTAGGAATCCCGGAGCAGAGAGATCTAAAGCTTCTGGGTTCCGGCTCTAAGTCCTCGAGGAGTAAATCCTCCAGAGAGAGATCTCACACTCGACAGAGTCGTCAGTTCCGCTACCCTTGGTTCCAATTCAGAGCCACCCCTCCACCTCCGCAGCAGCTCCGGCTTTGGACTCCAATGCTGGTCTGTTACAACAGGTGGGCGACCTGGGTTGGGTCTCTGAAAAGTAGCATGGAACAGATGATCTCTCGGTTGTCGGATAGGATTACTTCCCAGACAGCATTATAGCCTGGACTGAGCCAAGCTCCTCTAGCCTCTCCTCCACCTTTCAATACAGGTGGAGCCCAGCTTCCCCCGTATGACTCTCTACCTCCGTTCTCGATGAACAACCCTTGGAGAGTAGCGTCATACGTCCCCTTCCAAGACGGACTCATTTCTATCCCGGAATGTGGAACTCGGAGGATCGAGGACTTCGAGTTCTACCCGGAAGACCTTCAGCCTCCGTTCATCGGCTACGCAAGGCTCACCGCCTCAGCCATGACTCGGGATGATAAAGTTCCAAAGGAGACAGTCCTCTATTCACGTGACCAGGCTCAGAGAGAATGGCTCAGGTGTCTAGAGGACATGGATTGTTCCAATACGAAAATCCAACCTTTCAAGAGTCCGTTTACGATCTTTACGATGGATGAGAGTACCCCGCTCCCTTTCCTGACAAAGATCGCGACGTCTACCATTCCAGCGGCCCAGAAGGGGACCCCATGCCTCAACTGAAGGAAGCAGATCCTACATCTCCGTTACTCCTTCAGCCGGAGAATTGTGGGAAGACTACCTAACACCTTCTCAGCTGGCAAACTCAAACCGGACTGTGCTATGGAGCAGTTTGGTGAAAAAGTTACCTAGGCTTCCAGATAGCCTTATTCAGGCTGAATTTGAGACGCCAAATCGCGGTTAGCCAGATCTATTAATTCCATGGCTATGACCGAGGTGGCTACCATAGCCTATGGCTCAGAACCGCTCTTCAAACTTATGACCAAAATCTCTGACTCAAAACGGTACAGTCAGATATGTTTGAGTTTGCCACTGCTAGGACGAATTGTAGGAAGCATGTCCTACAAGAAGCAACTATTCGGCACGAGCCGAATAGGTTACTTGCGTCGAGCATCTGGGGAGCAGACCTCTTCCCAGAAGCGATGGTGAAGGAGGTCCAATCAGAGGCTACGAGGTTGAACCAGAGCCTTAAGGACCGTTGGGGTCTTACGGCCAAGAGGCGGCAAGATCTAGCAGCTAGAGGTAAGGGTCAAAGGAAACCCAGGACCCAGCTTTCCAGCCCTATCAGAAAAAGCAGCCACGCTTTTCTCAGCAAGTTCCGACTGTTCCCTTAGTGCAAACAGCCCAACCTTCCACTCAAAGGCTCAATCACAGCCTATTTATGTTATCTCCCCTCAGCCTCAACCCTCCACCTCTTACGCCCTCTCTCCAGCTTACAATCAATCTTCGAGAGTCAAGCTTCACAGAAGTATGACCGCTCGGGTAAGGGAGGCAGAGGTAAGCGATCCTTTCGTGGGAGAGGATCGGAGGTCCCTTTAATAGGGGAAAACATTTCAGAGGAGGCGGGGAGGCTACCAGAACCAATGAGGAATTTCAGGTAGGAGGGAGGCTGTTTCACTTTCGCCACCGGTGGAACTTCAGCAAGTGGGCTCACAGCATTGTGTCAAAAGGCCTGGGTTGGAGCTGGTTAACGAACCCACCCCATCCAGACCTTTCCGCCAACTTCCTTCCAAGGAACGGACTGGACGTATAGCGGCGGAGGATCTCCTTCAGAAAGGAGCTATAGCGAGAGTCAAAAGGTTAAAATTTCAAGGACGCTTGTTCAGCGTGCCAAGAAAGGCTCACAAAAAGAAGGGTAATCTTAGACTTGTCCCGCTTCAACCTTAACCATTCGCTGCGACAAAGTTCAAGATGCTCACGATCTCGCAGGTACGGACTACTTCCCCGTGGGGCCGTCACCACCTCTCCCACGATCTTACAGACGCTTACTATCATATCCCTATTGCAAGACACTTCCGTCCGTATCTGGGCTTCAAGATAGGAGACCAGACATTCTCCTTCAAGGTAGTTTCCTTTCGGGCTCAACGTAGCAACCCCAGGGTGTTTACGAAGCTGGCGGAAGTAGTAGTTCAACAACTCAGATCGCAAGGGATTATGGTAGTAGCGTATCTCGACGATTGGTTGATCTGGGCTTCAACAGTCGAGGAATGCAACAGAGCAACACTGAAAGTGATTCAGTTCCTGGAATATCTAGGCTTCAAGATAACAGGACCAAGTCAAGACTCACTCCAGAGTCAAACTTTCAGTGGCTAGGCATTCAATGGAATCTATCCTCCCATACTCTGTCGATTCCATCATCCAAGAGGAAGGAAATAGCGAAGTCAGTCAAGCAATTTCTGAGTCACAAAACTGGCGTCAAGAAGATCTCAGGAAAGGATCCTGGGTTCTCTCCAGTTTGCATCAGTGACGAACATCCTAATGAAAGCCAAACTGAAAGACCTAACCAGAATCTGGCGCTCACGAGCAAATGTCAGGTCCAGGGACAAATTGTCCTCAGTCCCTCTGATTTCTAAAGAATCGACTCCGGCCGTGGGCGAAAGTCAAGAACTTGTCGGTGTCAGTGCCCCTTCAGTTTCCTCCTCCAGGGTTCACCATCCACACAGACGCTTCATTAAGCGGTTGGGAGGATATTCCCAGTTCAAGAAGAAGTTCAACGGAACGTGGTCACCTCAGTTCCGTCAGTTCCATATAAACGTACTGGAGGCAATGGCAGTGTTCTTGACTCTAAAAAAGGTTACGTCCGCCAAAGTACTCCCACATAAAGCTAGTCCTGGACAGCGCAGTGGTAGTACATTGTGTAAACAGAGGAGGCTCCAAGTCACGTCATCTAAATCATGTCATGGTACCATCTCTTCCCTGGCGGACAAGTTCAGTTGGCATCTCTCCTCCACTCATATAGCTGGAGTGAGAAACGTCATAGCAAGATGCTCATATCCCGATCAGTACCTCTAGAGTCGGAATGGTCATGGACAACAGTTCGTTCCAATGGATTCTTCAGAGAGTCCCAGGGCTACAGGTGGATCTCTTCGCATCTCAAGCGAACCACAAACTCCCGTGTTATGTGGCCCCAACCTGGACCCTCTGGCCTATGCCACGGACGCCCTGGCTCTAGACTGGAACAACTGGGAGAAGATTTATGTCTTTCCTCCAGTGAATCTTTCCTCATGAAAGTGTTAAACAAACTCAGGACATTCAAGGGTCAAGTGGCTCTAGTAGCCCCAGACTGGCCGAAGAGCAATTGGTACCCTCTCATTCTGGAACTGGGTCTTCGCCCTCTTCGAATCCCAATCCCCAAGGCTCTCCCAGTCAGTACAAACGAAGACTGTGTTCGCTTCCTCAGGGATTCTCAAAACCCTAAACTTTATGGATTTCATGAAGTTTGCAGCGAAAAGGGATGCGAATATTGACCCTCAGAAATATTCTCTTCTTGGAATCCGATAAAAGAGATTCAAACTTTGAGACAGTATGATGCTGCTGTCAAAAAGTAGCAACCTTCCTGAAAGAATCAGATATTAGGATCATGACAATCAATTCAGCTATATCCTTTTTCAGATCCTTATTTGAAAAAGGCTTAGCAGCTAGCACAATAACGACAAACAAGTCAGCCTTGGAAAAAGATTTCAATTGGGGTGGGTTCAAAACATAGACTTGACAGATTCCTACTTCTCGTCTATCCTCAAGGCGTCTGCTAGACTTAGACCTTCTGTAAGGCCTACGTCAGTATCATGGTTCTTAAACGATGTTCTAAAGCTGGCTTCAGAAACCAATAATGACACATGATCGTTTATAATGCTCTTAAGAAAAACCCTATTTTTATTAAGCTTGGCCTCAGGAGCTAGAATTCAGAACTGTCGGCTTTATCCAGGGATCCGGATCATTATTTCAGTTCCTTCCCACAGGGGAAGAAGTGCTACTTTCTCCGGAACGTTAGCTTTATAGCTAAGAATGAAGATCCTTTGATGAGGTGGGAACCATGGAAGGTACTACCCCTTCCACAAGATGTATCTCTTTGCCCAGTTTCAGCCTTACGAGCCTTTCTATCCTAGGACCTCCTCATCATCCATCGGGTCCTCTCTTAAGAGAGAAAAAAGGTGGCACTTTATCTATTAAAGGCATCAGGCAACAAATCCTGTACTTCATTAAACAAGGCCAATCCTGACTCTTTCCCAAAAGCACATGATGTCAGGGCAGTAGCCACCTCAATTAACTATTTCCAAACATATGAACTCGATGAGTTGAAAAAGTATAACTGGATGGAAATCGCCGACAGTGTTCAAACGTCATTACTTAAAGTCTTGGAAGCTCTAAATTTTCAGCAGTTGCAGCGGGGAACATAGTTTCCCCTGACTCTGACTAATCCTTAATAGGGAGATCAAGTCCTCCTTTCTACCTGCCTCACCTAACAGTTCGTCTATTCCTGCCTTGTCATTTACGGTCACCTTGTGTCTTAGCTGCTTTATGATGATGTAGTGGGTGTCCCTTATTGTTTTTTTGCTAGGGACACTCACATTTGATGATGGTTATTGATCTCGTGGATGTCATCTCCTTATTTTTATGCTAGGAGATACATCTTATTATAATGATTACGGGTTTTGTAATATTAAGTCATATACATTCCTTTGATATTTTATTATTGTTGAATTTGTTTTATTCAACTTTTATGTTAATTGCTTTAGAATGTTTTGATACATTGCTTTACACAGATTCCATTTTTGTACTATATGATACATTTCTCCTGTATATATGTTATATTACCTTAAGTTAAGAAATATTATTAGAATTAAGTCTAAATTAAGTAATATTTCTATTTTGTATCACTGTGTATATGTATCTTTATTAGCAATTATATTGATTTATTTTTTTATTTTATCTTTTTATTGAGACCTTTTTATGTTTTGTTAAATTTTCTCTACAATCTTGTGCTATTTCTCTGGTTTACGATTTCGCGCAGCGACACGAGCTTGAGCCCAGAAAAGGGATTTTGACGTAAGGAAAAAATTATAATAAAACTATTTTCTAGGGCGATTGGCTCGTCGTCGCCAGCGAAATCCCGCCCTCCTACCCATCCCATCGCCAAGATTGTCTGCTAACTTCAGGATGGCCACCAGAGGCGCAGCAGTCGGCAGCATGGGATGGAGTAGTAGTGTAGTAGGTGCTGCCCACTCTGTTGGGTCGGCTCTCTCTGGGGGATTTTGTAGTGGGAGAATTCTATTGGCATTTGGTTCGTGGTAGTGGTCTCACTCGCCATAGTGTTCCATACGACACTCTCTGGGAGAGTGGAGCGAGTCAGTTATACTGACCTTTTTTCTTTATTTATTTTTATTCTCTGGTATGTTAGTACATTAACCCTAGAAATAATAGATTAAAGGATATTTCGCTGGCGACACGAGCCAATCGCCCAGAAATAGATTTTTCCTTACGTCAAAATCCCTTTTTTGCCACAAATGCACACTCAGATGCTCATTTCGTATCTATAAAGCTATACTAATATAGGCCCTTTGAGTTTTCCCTACCCTTATGGGTGGTACACTTATAATCTATTTCTACCGGGATTTAAATATTGTAAAAATGTGACAAAATAATAATAATACATAATTTTACAGTCTGAAAAATGGCAAATAAACTTAGTCTCACTCTTGGTAATTCACATAGTAAAAGAATGGATTCATTCATTAAATAAAAACCCACTGTACTATTTGAAAGTATGTTAATGCAAGGTACGATGCAAATTAAGGAAAAGGCTCCAGGATCACAAGAGGACTGTGACTAAAATACTATACAAAAAAATCAAGTGAAATATAATATTATACATTAGGTCTGGAACAAAACATCATGAAACATGAAGGCCATCAAGAATGACAAATGGGTAAGTGACAGCTTATTTTCAGAACAGTTAATTTACAATGAGAAATAATTCATAGCCATGAAGTGGACTTATTCCTTTTCATTGATTGAAGGTTAAGGGTTCTAGCCTTGCACAATCCAAAGAAGTAAGTTTATATTGCTCAAGAAATCAACAAGACAAAAAACAAAGACTATACAAAGGAAAAAGTGGCTAAGAAAAGAATTGGGTCTTCCATAACAGGCAGTTTATAGAAATATAAGCATGTCACAGAAAAGAGGTGGACTCAGTGGATAAGTTAAATTGAGTATAATTAATTCAAGCATCCCTCTTTCTATGCATTTTAAACAGCCAAAAGAACTTCTCAACATAATATACGGATATTCTATTTACAAAGTAAATGTAGTATCCAAAATCAGTGTTCGATTTATGCTAATGGATTAGCTCATCACAATTAATGGCTCTTATATTTAATAAACATGAGTAAACTAAACTAAAGAATAAAACACTGTCACCATCAATTAGTACATGGATAATTTTGAAAGATGTATCATGAAATTAAATAAAAGTAACCTAAATTCTAATATCCAATTCTAAAAATTTTTTTTAACCATACTTACATGAACTCTAATTGCTTCACAAACATTTTCTTAATTAGGAAACTATTCCATTCAGAATTTAAATTAATCAAATTAAACTTAGATATCCTCGCACAAAAAAGAATGGCTACACAAGTAAACTAATGACTGAACATACCCCAATTCTTAATGATATATATATATATATATATATATATATATATCTATCTATCTATCTATCTATCTATCTATCTATCTATCTATCTATCTATCTATCTATCTATATATATAGTATATATATATATATAGTATATATATATATATATAGATATATATATATATATATATATATATTATATATATATAATATATTCTAGATATATATATAATTATATATATATATATATATATCTTATATATCCTAGATATATATATCTATAAATTATATATAGATATATATATATATATATTAATAAACACACATATATAGTATATAGTGTATATATAATATATATATATATATATAGAATATATATATATTATATATATATATATATATATATACGGTATATATAAATATATATATATATACACCAATCTTATTTTCAAAGCAATGGAAACAAAGCTGATCATACTGGGTATTAGAAAAGTTTTTATACAATAAAGCACTAAACTAAACACAAATGCACAGGTATAGAAACTAATTAACATTCAAAACGGGCCAATACTCTAATAATTGATAAAACAAATACGTATAGTAAGCTGTATAAGAATTACTTCATGTTCCTGTGATTCAATGTAAACTACTTTTTACTAAAATCATAATGATTGGCAGGACAGTCATACCAAGTCCATAATCACTGGTTAAAATGAGCCAAGTTAGGGGAAAACTAAATGCTAAACTAAACTCTCCAAGATCCAGGGTCATGAAGGCATTACAGTAAATAAGGCAGCCAAGTCCTCAGCATATGTGACTAGATCAAATATAGCAAGTCCAATAGAAGATAGCGATATTTCGAAAGTCCAGTGGTAAATCAATGGAAGGTTGTACGGAATGATGAAAATATTGATAAAGACAAACCGACTAAACAAAATGGATTGCAGCAATCATCATATAAACAGAAGACACACTGAAACATTATTATTCTATATAAAAAAATATCATTCCATATGAGAACAACAACGGCCATTTTTGAATGGGTGATCCCATTAAATTACCCGATAACAACTTGAAAGCTACACCCATTACCTGTAAAGAATGCAGGAAGCCATTAACCATAAAATGGCTGTGTGTGAATGCTGTGATAACATTATCAGGAAAAAAACTACAGTTGGACACATATCCCCCATATGATATACTGTTCATATCTGGGTGTTTCTGAAACTTACTGAATGACTAATTCACGATTTGTTTGGTTAAATGCTTTATGTTGGATGTCCTTCCTGATTCCAACCATCCCTATCTGGCTTTTCTAAAACTCACTGAATGGCCATCCTGCCTCCAACCCTCCCTATTTGGGGTGTTTCTAAAAGTCAATGAATGGCTCATTTCATGATTTGTTTTGGTAGATGCTTTATGAACATCTCCCATTCCTGACTTCAACCCCTCCCTGTCTGGGTTTGGGAAAAACAAAAACCTTAATCACTGCTAAGAACAAGGCACTGCAAAAACTTTTAAATTTCATAAAATTACCGACAAATCTATTCCCTCAGACAAATTTCTTTCTAAGCAAACAATCCATCCCCATATAAAACACATTACATGAGGCTTCACAGCTCAAATTCTTCACAATTATCTGAGTCCCTACTCATCATCCAAGTCACCCCACCCCCCATCACTTTTCTCCCCCAGCTCTCATCCTTAGCTTTCTTCTCATTCTCCTTTTCTTAAATTACTTCGTCCTGGTAATTTTCCATTCTTCCCACATAACTTTATTTTCCTTTTTCTTTATCTTTCCTACAATTTCAGCATATTGCCTCCCCAGTTTTCTAGAATATTTATCTTTATTTGTCTTTTGTACTTTCTTCATTATTTCTCCTTTACACTCATTGTGACATTTCTTTTTTTTTTTTTCTTTACTAAATGCTGTAGAATACACAGCCCCATACAGGTGTTTCTGCTATGCATTGATATGTATCATGTTGAAGGGGGAGGGCCCAGACAAGGCAAAGTCTTTCAGGTATGTCAGGATATGGTGTCCATTGCTAAGGTTAAGGTATACCACTGCTGAGATATGCCTTTAATGTTCTGGCTAAGACCCATTAAAATAATGTGTACTACTCTTGTACCGTTTTTCCCTTCTTTAATTCTATTTTCCTTCACCTCCAATCTTTTCTACCAAACCTCATTTCTTCCTTCTCATCTTACTCCCACTCTTTTTCCTGTCACTAAACTTTTATTTATCCATTTATATTCCTCTTCTCTCTCATTTTTCTAAGCTGGGCTTAGACCATTTCATGATAGATTTGAGTTACTTTGCAGCTGTTGTGTATGCTGTTCAAAATACAGCCTTATTAAGTAAGAGTGTAATTGCATGATAAGAGCGCTGTTGTTGCTCCTCATGCAAACACCAAGGGATTAGGGTTATGCCTGCCAGATTTACATCTGAATACCTTTAAGACAGAATCAGGGGTTGGGTTGGCAATGATAGGATTTATTGTGTGAAATACAGTGAACTGCCCAAAGAGATGGACCTAGCTGCTCACTACTGAGTTGGGTGGCAGCTGGACTGGCTGCCAGTCCAGTGGAAGGCATTTATGTAAACACTGGGAAATAATCTGAGAAGTTGCTGCATCAGGCCCAGCAGCGAGTACTACTCAAAAGGATGAACTCTGTACTTTGTAAAATTTTGGTAGGCTTCCATGGCTTAGTTATAACTTTGTTTCCATGAGTATTACCTATTTGAGGCCTAAGGTGCTGCTAGAGCCATTTGCAGTTTCTCTGATAAAAAGATTTTCTGAGTGACTGATTCCATCTCATGGCTAGGGAGACTACTGTGAGTTATTTCTAACATGAATTATATTGACCATCTTTGTCATAAAGGGAGCTAATTGTTCCAGTTAATGGTGTAATTTTTATTATCTCCTCCTCTTTCCTTGTCAGTGATTACACTTCTGTATCCCACTAGTAAGTCTTTGCCCTCTCCAGCAATGGGACATTTCTAAAACTAGCAGTCTCCTTATTTTTTATAGTTACTCTTTCTACTGCTCCCTCAGCTCCCGTTTCACACCCCAGTCATAAAGCAGGTATTTTTAATTTGCCTACCTACCACAGCACAATAAATTTCTTAACCCTCTTGCACACAGGACAAAAATATAAGGGTGCAAGGTATGTACACGACTTTTTCCTCGGGCCGAAAAGAACACTTGAATGGAAAAGATTTTTGGTAAAATTTGGTACATCCGAACTATACTGATATACGCTTCTGGTTAGTGTTATTATAGTAGTGTCGGAAAAGAATGATTGGATTATTTCCTAAAGCAAATCAGAAAAATCTTTACGAGGCTTAGAAATAATAAAAAAGATGTGATGAACATGAAATTTTTAAGAAAAATTATAATATTTTTTTTTAAATAATCATGAAAAATATAATAATTAGGTTTGGGGAGTTTGTTTTACACCTAAATTGTGTACAAATGGTTGATCTTTCACATGGAAGCAATAATTTTGCTATAAATGTGTTTGCTAATGAACTGTAATTGAGCTGCAATCAGAATATCTTTACGAGGCTTAGAAATAATAAAAAAGATGTGATGAACGTGAAATTTTTAAGAAAAATCATAGAAATTTTTTTGGCAACAATCATGAAATATATAATAATTAGGTTTGGGGAGTTTGTTTTATACCTAAATTGTGTAGAAATGGTTAATCTTTCCCATGGAAGCAATAATTTTGCTATAAATGTGTTTGCTAATGAGCTGTAATTGATTAAAACATCATAATTTTTTACAGAGTGCAATTTTCAGATTTTCCAACCTACTTATGTTGACATTTTGTATTGTAGCTAAGTAAGTTAGCAGCGTTGGGTTTGCGTTTTCTTCGAGATTCATCATCTGTCGACCAAATGGCGTCAACAACGTTTTCTATGATTGAAGCTTTGTTTTCGTGAATTTTTCCCGAAAATAACTTACATATGATGCGCCCGGCGTGTCATTCTGTGCACTTACGGAAAAACATTTATTGATGCGCTATGCGTCATCAGATCACGAGAGGGTTAATAAGTTTTAAATTTACACAAGAGCATAATAGCCCACACATGTTGAAGAAGTGAGCAAACAATAAACCTGCATTTAATAAAAAAAAACTCTTATAAAATAACAGATAGCTTACTAAACTACAATCACACAAATGCCTACACACACTCTTCATTAGCACAGCAATAAAAATATTAAAGTAATAATTTCTAAGAAAATGCTGAATATATATAAAAACATAAAAACCAAATGCTGACTTTAAAAGAATGATCAAAGTGAGGAAGGATAAATGAGTCATGAACAGATAGTCAACATAAACATCTCTATGTAAAAAATCTGAAAAATGAAATGGCTTTTTAAATTGTCATTTCCAAACTGAGGCCTGGGAAAACAACACAAAGGATAGGATTTCAAGACATCTAAATACTGTTATTGAGAACTCATTTTAACCAGCAATTTGACATTTGAGCTGTCCGTCCAACTGAACATTATGCGTTTACTAAAAGTAAGGTTTGTCATTCACATGAACACAATTTCTTATACAAATCCAATAATGAGACAAAAACGTAAATGCAATACTAAAAGCAAACAAACAAGGTACTGGCAGATAAACTCAATACACCAGATAATTTAATGTTAAAAGGGTACAACACAGGCATTCCTCACCGGTTTCAGATAATGACGGCTGCGTTCCCACACGAAGCGACAGAAACGAGGGTTGTTGGAACCAGGGAAATTAGCTCCCTTTAACTCCTTCAACTGAGCGCATTAATGAGACAACAATAGCTCAGCTACATAAAATATTACAAGTACAATATGACAAGTGTTACAAAATTACAGATACAATATATATTGACTACAATAATACAGCATCAAGATAACATGACAGTTGTACACTACGTGCATGTTTCATTTATTCAATTTTTTTCCTTTTTCCTTTTTTATTCGTTTTTTATATGTTGAGTACCTCAAGTTCTGAAAGAAACTATAAATTCACCTATGGGATAGTTTCTCAAATTGAGGTTAAAAAAATAATGAATTCCAACCTTCCAACTTTTAAATGTAGACATACAGACAGTCACAAGCAAACATACGATAGAAGAACACATCAAACAACAGCAATCTGATTACTTATAACTGTTACAAGACAGTTAATTTGTTCAAGGTTACATCCAACTCATAAAGACATAATGGTGACTTTTATGACATACATACATGAGGTTTCTAGTCAATAAAAATTAAGATAACTGATGTGCAATGAATTATGCACACATGAAAATTTGCCTAAGTAAAAAATATAACAACTACAGGGGTACTACTCCAGGCAGCCCTTGGTTAACCAGCGGGGGTTCTGTTCCCGCCAATGCTGCTAACCGAAACATCGGTGATTAATAGCACTAAAAACCTGCTTAATGGCACCGCTGGACCGATTATCGGCACTGTTTAACCAGAGATCAGCACTGCTAACCAGATATTGGCGCTGCTAACCAGAGATCAGCACAGAAAATCCAGTTAACAGCGTTGCTAGACAAGTGCGGTAAAATCGGAAAACCGTTAACTGGTGCCGCGGTTAACCGAGGGATGCCTGTAATTTGTAAGTTTTATGATCACAACTACATTGCTCATATATAATAACCATGTGGAAATTTATTAACAATGTATGAGGAATTTAGATCAAACACCTAGCCCCTTTCCATAATTTATCAAAGCTATACAATATATTAGACTAACTACAAATACCAAGGTGTAGGAAATATTAACAAAAACAATAAATTGTCGAAAGAACTCTTGGTCACTGATGAATAAAATAAAAACTGCAAAACAAAATTCAATACAACAGTGGAAGCTCTTGCAAAAATGTATCAGTCAGCTTCTTTGGAGAATAAAGTTAAAGTTCTGCTTTGCATTTGCAAACTGAGTACATATCTGAAACTTACTCCAGATCCATGAAATATTTGGTGATAACTATTGGAATAGCACCCAAATTTAAATGGCGAGTTCAGGATAATCTTGAATGTAATGTGTTATCCTGGCTCCTCTGACTTTGCTCAATTCCCACCCTGTCTTAGATCAGAGACATGAGGATGTGAATGAAACAATGATACCTAAAAGAAGAGGGATTCAAGAGTGCTACTCAAGGGAAATATGAGACAGTAAAGAGAAGATAAATCTTCAAATTTCCAATGAGTTGACTGACACCTTGCAAGAAATCTTAAAAGTCTCAGGGGAAATACATACATTCCATAAAATTTGCATTTCATATGATTAAAACACTACCCTTGTTCTATTTCTAACCAGATCCAACTAGCACTTATAGAGATTTTCCCCTAAGTAAAGCCCTTTGAGTCTGTACTGTATATGAACAAAACTATTTTTGGAGTTTTTTGTACTATTTTTCAAACAAAAGGGTAAATGCACTCTTTGGAACATAGCTGGAACATGGTCTAAGTGTATCCATCACTGTACCTGCTTTTATTTTTCCCAAACTCTTAATCCCCTACAAATGTAACAGTATGACACTGGTGGCAGAATCCAATAGCTACCTGTTCCTCATATGTTCATAACATTTATCAGTCAGCTTCTTTGGTTATCAGTCAGCTTCTTTGGGGAATAAAGTTAAATTCTGCTTTGCATTTGCAAACTGGGTACATATCTTATCTGAACTTACTCCAGATCTAAGAAAATTGGTGATAACTATTAGAATGGCACTCATATTTAAATGGCGAGTTCAGGATAATCTTGAATGTAATGTGTTATCCTGGCTCCTCTGACTTTGCTCAATTCCCACCCTATCTTAGATCAGAGATATGAGGATTAGACAGTAATGTGAATGAAACAATGATACCTAAAAGAAGAGGGACTTAAGAGTGCTAGTCAAGGGAAATATGAGATAATAAAGAGAAGATAAGTATTCAAATTTCCGATGAGTTGAATGAGTTGGATCTGGTTAGAAATAGAACAAGGGTAGTGTTTTAATTTGCATTTCATATGATTAAAACACTACCCTTGTTCTATTTCTAACCAGATCCAATTAGCACTTAAGTGATTTTCCCTTACGTAAAAACCTTCGAGTTTGTGCTGTATATGAACAAAACTATTTTGGAGTTTTTGTACTGTTTTCATCGAAGGGTAATTGCTCTCTTTGGAACATAGCTGGAGCATGGTTTGAGTGTATCCATCACTGTGCCTGCTTTAATTTTTTCCTAACCCTTAATCCCCTACAAATGTAACAGTATGACACTGGTGGCAGAATCCAATAGCTACCTGTTCCTCATATGTTCATAACATTTTTCTCAATTTGGCCCTTATTACTTGCTTATGTACTATTCAAAAGTACAATTTTTTACTTGTATGAATTAATTATACTAGAATATTATAAGCTCCATTCTTCTACTTAGCTTGTCTTCTACTGTCCTTATATATATTCCTGTTTTACATTGTTCTCCATAACTCAGAAGTGATTTGAGTAAAAGGAGCACGAACAAAAAAGAATCCCATATAAGGCATGTAGTGCGAAAGTGGTCTAACCCTCCTGACGTTGTTTTGAGTAATTAGCAGTCAAAGTTAATTATTGATTACCACTGAATAAAGATAGAAATGGTCCGTGTAGTGTGAAAGTGGTCTAACCTGCCTGATGTTAATTTTGAGAAATTACAAGTCAAAGTTAATTACTGATTAAAATCGAATAAAGTGGTGCAATGTACATATTACTACTATACATTAAATTAAATTAAATGTCAGATCTTTCACGACACTGAATTTGTAATCATTTAAAAAAATGTTTTTGGTTTACAGTCAAATTATATATTTACCACAACTCCCACTATACTTTTTTCCAGACAGTCATGGTTTTACTGTCCTTTTTAAAGATTTTATAGAATAAGAAGAGTTCTGTAAAAAAAATTATGAAGTATGTTGTTATGCCTAATTCCTGATTTTATATGAATTTTTAAAAATAAAAAATACATTTCTGGGCTCAGCTCGTGTCGCTGCGCGAAATATCCTTTAATCTATTATTTCTAGGGTAAATGTACTAACACATACCAGAGAATAAATAAAATAAAGAAAAAGGTCAGTATAACTGACTCGCTCACCCTCCAGGAGGGTGTCGGTATGAACACTAGGCGAGTGAGACCACTACCACGAGCCAAATGCCAATAGAAATCTCCCACTACAAAATCCCTCCAAGAGGGGAGCCGACCCACAGAGTGAGCAGCTCGTACTACTACTACTCCATCCCATGCTGCCGACTGCTGCGCCTCTGGTGGCCATCCTTTCAAGTTAGCGCACACGAGCGGTTGTGATATTTTTTTCTCTCTGTGTTTTTTGTGCCTTTCATTGGATCTATTCTATTAGGAGCGTGCAGCTATCGCAGCAGCTAAGGTTAAGTACTCAGTATTACGGTTAGTTGTTTTTTTCCGGCCCTGAGACAGTATTTGCCGTTTTTTAGGTATAAATACGACCTCGGGGTCGGAAGCATGGCAGCATGGTTCTGCCTCGTGATGGGTTCGTTCTTGGTCTCCCATACCTAGAACATCCCCTTATTTATCTTCGCTCTTTATGATTATCCGCTTTTACTTAGGGTACGGTCTACTCAGGTTTGTCATGCATGCATGGATTTTACCTTACGTAGGCTTCTTCTTTATCCAGACCCTAGTCCAGGTTCTTAGTATCGGCCTCTGACTAGCTTTTGAGTTTGGTTAGACTTTGACCTTCGGGTTAGTCGTACACTCCTGGATTTTTTCTTTCCTGCCCTGCTAATGTTTTTTGGTTTTGTTCTTTCATTTAATTTATTTATATAACTGTATATTTTATTATTGTTAGGTTAGTTAGGCGTCTGGCTTAGCCTAGGTCCTGGCTCGTTTGGAGCCTTACTAGCTACGCTCATCAGTTCTCGTTTCATGCTTCCCTATAAGCATCTCTCTGATCAGTTGGTTCGGCCCAGTGGGCTTATTTGCCTAACGCTTTTTCAGTTCAGTATGCTTCCCGATAACATCTCCCCTGATCAGTGGTTGTCTAGGCTTAGTTGTCGTATTTGGTCTTACCGCCTCGTGGTCACGTTGTGATCACGGGCCAGCCAGGACGCCTGTCCAGTCATTCTTCCCCCCCCCTCCCGCTCTTCCATAGAGCGGGCGGGGCGGGTCGGTCTGCCCATGCTCGCTCCTCATACCCGAGCCTGCCTCCCTCCTCTCCCTCAGGCGGAGGGGGCTAGGGAGTCGGGACAGACCAGACTGGTCTCGACCTCTCCGGCTTCTCGGTCCGGCCGGTTGGTACGGAGTGGGGGGGTTACTGGCCTTGCCCACCCTCCGCGCTACCTTTGTCGCTCGGGCTAGCTTGAGCCTGTAGTCTTCTCGCTCTTTCCATCTTACTAGGGCTCCTTCCTGATCGGAGTCCTGGTATCCAGCGGAAAGTTGTTAGTCCACCCAGTAGGGTGGACCGGAGCATACAGTGGGTCTCTACTAACCTACTTACCTTTTGTTTTGCTGAGTTACTACACTCCCGCTACGCACTGGACTTAGTCCGGTTTACTTGTGTGTTAGGTTTAAGTTATCTTTAAGTTTATCTTAAGAACCTTAAAACCATCCCCCTCCCTTACATATCTTACCGGATCTCTCCGGGATTATAGCCTATTCAGGCGATGCAGGGAGGGGTTATGCACAATTTTTTCCGAGCTCCGGCATGCATCGGAGCTCTTCTGTCCTTTAGACTGTAAGTGATGTTTTTAAGATACTCATGTGTCTCCCCACTTACAGGCCACCAACTGGGAGCATCCGGGATGTTCCGCCACACTTCAGGACCCTTGTGGACACGAAGTTTTGCCGGTCCCATGCTCCATGCGCGACTCCCGCTCAAGGGGACATCCAGGTCTGGTACCATGGAGACTTGTAACCATATGTACATCTGGTGAGCCAGCTTTTGGAAGGGGTAAGTTTTACATCTCCAGTAGCTGCTCCGCTTCTTTTTTTTTTGCGCTTAAGTTTTCATCATATTAACTTAAGGCAATTAATTTAAGTTATACTTTAAGTTTTAGTTTAAGTGATTCTTAAATCTAAAACTACGCCCTCTCTTCCAGGCTCCGGCGGTAAGAGATACCGCACTGGCTACCCTGCGGGCCTGGGTCGGCGGTTTTGGGAAAAAACGCGCCAAGGGACAGCCCTACATCCTAGAGAAGCGGTTGGCATTACTAAATCTTCCCGGAGGCAAGCGCAGGATACGTCGAACCCGAGTAGAAGCGGATCCGACTATCTCCTTCATCCAACAAACAGCTGGCCACCTCATTAACTGATCAGGACCAGGATATCTCTACGGATGTCGCGACCCTAGATATTAATGTTGAACCTATGGTAGGTATAGACGACCTGTTGGTCGAGGTAGGTACGGTGGACACCCAAGGGTCACCCTTGGGCGTAACTGTTTCTTCTACTCCTGCAACCTCTCCATCCTTCCAAGCTTACGGGGTGACGAAATATATTCTCCTCCTGGTGCTTCGGTTAGACCTAAGGTCAAGTCTAAGGTGATGACTTTGACTAAGACGTCGTCGTCGTCTAAGAAGACGACTTCGGCTTCATCCTCCTCCCGTAAGCTCTCCGGCTGGGAATCCGGAGCATCCAGGTCTAAAGCTTCTAGCTCCGGCTCTAAGTCCTCGAGGAGTAAATCCTCCAGAGAGAGGATCTCGCACTCCGGCAGAATCACCAGTTCCGCTACTTGGTTCCGATCCAGAGCCTCCCCTCCACCTCCGCAGCAAGCTCCGGCTTTGGTTGGACTCCAATGCTGGCCTGTTGCAACAGGTGGGGGACCTGGTTGGGTCCTTAAAGAGTAGCATGGAGCAAATGATCTCTCGTCTGTCGGACAGGATTACTTCCCAGGACTCCATTATAGCCGGGCTGAGAGAAGCTCCTCTAGCCTCTCCTCCACTAAGTCCAACACGAGTGGATCCCAACTTCCTCCGTATGACTCACTACTCAGTTCTCTATGAACAATCCGTGGAGAGTAGCGTCATACGCCCCCTTCCAGGACGGTCTCATCTCTATACCGGAATTTGGGACTCGAAGAATAGAGGACTCGAGTTCTTCCCGGAAGACCTCCAGCCTCCGTTCATAGGCTACGCAAGGCTTACGCCGTCGGCTATGGTGCGGGACGATAAGGTACCTAAGGAGACAGTCCTCACTCACGAGACCAGGCTCAGAGAGAATGGCTCAGGTGTTTAGAGGACATGGATTGTTCTAACACCAAGATACAAACCATTAAGAGTCCCTTTACCATTTTTACAATGGATGAGAGTACCCGCTCCCGCTCCTAACCAAGATCGCGAGGTCTTCGACCATCCAGCGGCCCAGAAGGGGAAAACCTATACCGCAGTTGAAGGAAGCGGATCCCACTTCTCCGTTGCTCCCCTCAGTTGTGAGAATTGTGGGAGACTTGCCGAATACATTCTCAGCTGGCAAACTCAAAACCGGGACTGTGCTATGGAGCAGTTTGGTGAAAAAGCTACCCAGGCTCCCAGATAGCCTTATTCAGGCTGAGTTTGATGCAAAATCGCGTCTAGCCAGATCCATCAATTCTATGGCTATGTCTGAGGTAGCTACCATGGCTTATGGATCAGAACCGATTTTTTAAGCTCATGACCAAAGCCCTGACTCAAACGGTACAGTCAGATATGTTGAGTTTGCCACTGCTCGGACGAATTGTAGGAAGCATGTCCTACAAGAGGCAACCATTCGGCATGAACCGAATAGGTTACTCTCGTCTAGCATCTGGGGAGCAGATCTCTTCCCAGAAGCTATGGTTAAGGAGGTCCAGTCAGAGGCTACCAGGTTAAACCAGAGCCTTAAGGATCGTTGGGGCCTTTCGGCTAAGAGGAGGCAAGACCTGACTCCTAAAGGTAAGGGACAAAAGAAACCCAGGCGTTTCCAACCTTACCAGAAGAAGCAAACTACGCTTTCCTCAACAAGTTCCAACAGTACCGTTAGTGCAGACAGCCCAACCCTCCACTTCTAAAGGTCAATCACAGCCAATTTATGTGATATCCCCTCAGCCTCAGCCCTCCACCTCTTACGCCATCTCTCCAGCTTACAATCAAGCCTTCGAGAGTCAAGCTTCTCAGAAGTATGACCGCTCGGGTAAGGGAGGTAGAGGTAAGCGTTCCTTTCGTGGGGGAGAGAGGATCGGGAGGCCCCTTTAACAGGGAAAGCACTTCAGAGGAGGCCGAGGCGGTTACCAGAACCAATGAAGAACTTCAGGTAGGGGGGAGGCTGTTTCACTTTTCGCCAACCGGTGGAACTTCAGCCAATGGGCTCAGAGCATAGTGTCAAAAGGTCTGGGTTGGAGCTGGTTGACGAACCCACCTCCATCCAGACCTTTCCGTCAACTTCCTTTCCAAGGAATTGACAGAGTACGCAGACGATCTCTTCAAAAAGGAGCTATAGCGAGAGTCAAGAGATTAAAATTTCAAGGTCGCTTGTTCAGCGTGCCAAAGAAAAAAAGGCTCACAAAAAAGAAGGTAATCTTAGACTTGTCCCGCTTAAACTTAGCCATCCGCTGCGACAAGTTCAAGATGCTCACGATCTCACAGGTGCGGCACCCTACTTCCCCGTGGGGCCGTCACCACCTCTATCGATCTTACAGACGCTTATATCATATCCCTATTGCAAGACACTTCCGTCCGTATCTGGGTTTCAAGATAGGAGACCAGACATTCTCCTTCAAGGTAGTTCCATTCGGACTCAACGTGGCACCCAGAGTGTTCACGAAGCTAGCGGAAGTGGTAGTGCAAACAACTCAGATCGCAAGGATCATGGTAGTAGCGTATCTCGACGATTGGTTGATCTGGGCCCCATCAGTCGAGGAATGCACCAGAGCTACTCTGAAAGTGATCAGTTCTGGAATATTTAGGCTTCAAAATAAACAGGGACCAAATCAAGACTCACTCCAGAGTCAAACTCAGTGGCTGGGCATTCAATGGAATCTATCATCCACACTCTGTCGATTCCATCAACCAAAAGGAAAGAAATAGCAAAGTCAGTCAAGCAATTTCTAAGTCACAAACTAGCGTCAAGGAGAGCCCAGGAAAGGATCCTGGGTTCTCTTCCAGTTTGCATCAGTGACAAACGTCTTAATGAAAGCCAAACTGAAAGACCTAACCAGAATCTGGGCGCTCGCGAGCAAACGTCAGGTCCAGGGACAAACTATCCTCGCCTCTGATTCTAAAGAATCGACTTCGGCCATGGGCGAGAGTCAAGAATTTATCAATGTCAGTACCCTTCAGTTCCCTCCACCACCAGGGTCACCATCCACACAGACGCGTCCTTAAGCGGCTGGGGAGGGTATTCCCAGGTCAAAAAGGTTCAAGGGACTTGGTCACCTCAGTTCCGTCAGTTCCATATAAACGTACTGGAGGCAATGGCAGTGTTCTTGACTCTAAAAAGGTTACGCCCACCAAGTACTCCCACATAAAGCTAGTCTGGACAGCGCAGTGGTAGTACATTGTATAAACAGAGGAGGCTCCAAGTCACGTCATCTAAATCACGTCATGATAGCCATCTTCTCCCTGGCAGACAAGTTCAGTTGGCATCTTCCTCCACTCACATAGCTGGAGTAAGAAACGTCATAGCAGACGCCCTATCCCGATCAGTACCCCTAGAGTCGGAATGGTCACTGGACACAACAGTTCGTTCCAATGGATCCTTCAAAGAGTCCCAGGGCTACAGGTGGACCTCTTCGCATCACAAGCGAACCACAAACTACCGTGTTATGTAGCCCCCAACCTGGACCCTCTGGCCTATGCCACGGACGCCCTGGCTCTAGACTGGAACAACTGGGAGAAGATTTACGTCTTCCCTCCAGTGAATCTCCTCATGAAAGTATTGAACAAACTCAGGACTTTCAAGGGTCAAGTGGCTCTAGTAGCCCCAGATTGGCCGAAGAGCAACTGGTATCCTCTAATTTTGGAGCTGGGCCTTCGTCCTCTTCAGATACCAGTCCCAAGCTCTCCCAGTCAGTACAAATGAAGACTGTGTTCGCTTCCTCAGGGATTCTCAAAACCCTAACTTTATGGATTTCATGAAGTTTGCGGCAAAAAGAGATGCGAATATTGACCTCAGAATATTCTATTCTTTGGAATCCGATAAAAAGGGATTCGACTTTGAGGCAGTATGATGCTGCTGTCAAAAAGTTAGCAACCTTCCTGAGAGATTCGGATATTAGAATCATGACAGTTAATTCAGCTATATCCTTTTTCAGATCCTTATTTGAAAAAGGTTTAGCAGCTAGCACGATTACGACAAAACAAGTCAGCTTTGAAAAAGATATTTCAATTTGGATTTAACATAGACTTGACGGATTCCTACTTCTCGTCTATTCCTAAGGCATGTGCTAGGCTTAGGCCTTCTGTAAGGCCTACGTCAGTTCATGGTTCTAAACGATGTTCTAAAACTGGCTTCCGAAACCGATAATGACACATGCTCGTTTATAATGCTCTTAAGAAAAAACCCTATTCTTATTAAGCTTAGCTTCAGGAGCAAGAATTTCAGAACTGTCGGCTCTATCCAGAGACCCGGATCATATTCAGTTCCTTCCCACAGGAGAAGTCCTACTTTCTCCGGAACGTAGCTTTTTAGCAAAGAATGAAGATCCTTTGATGAGGTGGGAACCTTGGAAGGTACTACCCCTTCCACAAGATGTATCTCTTTGCCCAGTTACAACCTTACGAGCCTTTCTGTCTAGGACCTCCTCATCTTCGTCGGGTCCCCTCTTTAGGAGGGAAAAAGGTGGAACTTTATCCATTAAGCATCAGGCAACAAATCCTGTACTTTATTAAGCAAGCCAATCCTGACTCTTTCCCGAAAGCACATGATGTCAGGGCAGTAGCCACCTCAATTAATTATTTCCAACATATGAACTTCGATGAGTTGAAAAAGTATACTGGATGGAAATCGCCGACAGTGTTCAAACGTCACTACCTTAAGTCCTTGGAAGCTCTGAAATTCCCAGCAGTAGCAGCGTGTAACATAGTTTCCCCTGACTCTAGCTAGTTTGTAGTAGAAGATTCAGTCCTCCTTTCTACCTGCCTCACCCAAAAGTTCGTCTATTCCTACCTGGTTCATTGCATTACCTTGTGTCTTAGCTGCTTTGTGGTAGTGTAGTGGGTGCCCCTTATTGTCTGGTTAGGGACACTCACAAATGATTATACACATTGATCTCATGGATGTTTCCCCTTCATTTTTATGCTAAGGGATACATCATATAATGATTACGGGTTTTGTATATTAAGTCATATACATTCCTTTATATATATTATTGTCGATTGTTTTTATTAATTGCTATTTACTTTTGATACATGCTGTTACACAGATAACATTGATACATGTAAATAATTTTACTGTACATATGTATTACCTTATGTTTACAAACATGATTAGATTTAAGGGTAATTTAAGACTATTTCTATTTTTATACCCATGTGTATATGTATCTTTTAGCAATTATAGTCTATTCTTATATATTTTTATTCTTTTATTTGAGACCTATTCTGATTTATTTTATTTTATTTCTCATTTTATTACTTTTGTTTACAATCTTGTGCTATTTCTCTGGTACGATTTCGCGCAGCGACACGAGCTGAGCCCAGAAAAGGGATTTTGACGTAAGGAAAAATCTATTTCTGGGCGATTGGCTCGTGCGCCAGCGAAATCCCACCCTACCCATCCCTTCGCCCAAGATTGTTCTGCTAACTTCAGGATGGCCACCAGAGGCGCAGCAGTCGGCAGCATGGGATGGAGTAGTAGTAGTACGAGCTGCTCACTCTGTGGGTCGGCTCCCCTCTTGGAGGGATTTTGTAGTGGGAGATTTCTATTGGCATTTGGCTCGTGGTAGTGGTCTCACTCGCCTAGTGTTCATACCGACACCCTCCTGGAGGGTGAGCGAGTCAGTTATACTGACCTTTTTCTTTATTTTATTTATTCTCTGGTATGTGTTAGTACATTTACCCTAGAAATAATAGATTAAAGGATATTTCGCTGGCGACACGAGCCAATCGCCCAGAAATAGATTTTTCCTTACGTCAAAATCCCTTTTTTATCATTGTTGAGCCTTAAAAAAATATCACTTTACATTATTAACATCCACATTACCTTGGACATCGGCAACAACCCATTCCCCAACTCAGATTGGGAGAAAGAGAAAAATGAAAAATTTTAAGAGAAAATCAGGAAGAGAAAAAATGAAAAATTGAGAGAGAAAATCAGAGAAAAAATTAGAAAAAATATGACAGAGAAAATATAAAGAGAAACTCAGGGAAAAAGACAAAAGTAGAGAGAAATAGAGAAAATGAGAGACAGAGAAAAAGAGAGCAAAAAAGAGAATGAAAAACAATTGTCTACTATGATTTAAAGTCTGTGAGAAAGCAGTGAGGCAGTGTGGATGACAAGAGTCAAGGCAAGCTCACTCCTGGGTTAAAACACTTTCGCGCTTGATCTAAAGTTAGTCCGCACCTCTTGTTGGACCAAAACATGCCACTTTAGAACTTAATAAACCCCGCAGGATGTTCGCTTTCGCCTTTTCCAACATCAATACAAGGTTTTTGAATCTACGGACAATATGTTTCCACCTATAACTCCAAACTGCCATTTTTGAGGGTTAGACCACTTTCGCACTACATGCTTCATATGGCCTTTCTTTAGAATGATACATATACTATTCATGATGAAAGCAGCCTGACCACTGGTATGACTATGATAAAAGGAGGACAAAAAAAATATTATCACCTCAAAATGATCATGATTTTAAGGTGAAAGAAGCATCTCCTATTGTGCTTATTCCACTTCTGAAAGAGAAAAATTTCTATATATGCACAGAAAACAGGACACTCAAAAGAAGTTTTGTTAAAAGAAGACCTACATCCGACTAAGCTTTTTTTTGAGATTTACACTGCATGTATTTCCCAAGGGCATTTCAGAAACCATCTTTGCTTAAATTCACCATAAGCAGGATGGTCTTGACAGGAAAGAGATAAATATCAAGTGACATTGGATGGATTACAATTCTGTTACAACCTTATTGAAGATGAAGAACCTAAATAATTTGGTCACACAAACTGAGTCTACCCCACAACAGAGTACTTAACTAACTGATCTGTTCTGGTGTTGCAAAATATTGAAGTGTTTGTATTCTGTAGGGTGGGGAAATAACCTGGTAAATGTTGTCCATCTGAAAGGTATTGATGATCTCAATCAAACTTAATTTCCTCCACTTAAAAACAGAAAGAAAAAAAAGCAGCCTTAGAATGCTATCAATATTTCTCCAGCATGTGCAAAAAAGATTAACAATGTAGTGGTGAAGTAATCCATAAAGGCTAATATTTTATCTCCAGTCAAGATGTACGAAAAATACCAGTGCCAACATTTAATATTACAAGAACCTGACTGAAAAGTGAAGAGTAATAAATCTTCACTAAATTTTCAAAGTAATGATTCCACTGCTCCAATATTCCTTTCTTTAATTGCTTTTAAAACCATTTTTATCTTAATGTCTTTTTAATTTTCTACATGACTTCAGTCTTTCCTCATCCATTCTGCTATCATGAACATATTCTTAACTGCTTCTGGTGAGTAGAAACTATTTCATTCACCTTAATATTTCTCCTTGCTCTTTCCTTTTGTTTCTTAGCATCCCCTTGTACTATAGAATATGTAAAACTATTAATTGCCTTTTATTCATGAAATATAAAAAATTTCATGAATTTTATGGTTTTGCTTTAAAAAATTTCAACAACTTAATTGAAATAAAATCTATGCAAGACATAGTTTAGTATAACTCTTTAACGCCGATTGGACGTATTAAACGTCGATGAAAATTGTCTGTCGGGTGCCGAACCGATGTACGAAACGTCGACAAAAAAGTTTTTTTAAAAATTTGCAGAAAAATAGTTACAGGCCTACTAGGCAAAAACTTTTGAATCACGCACCTTGGGGGATGCTGGGAGTTCACGGATCAAGCTGTTGTTTGTTTACAATCATTACCCATGCGCACAAGCGTGAATTTCTTCTGTCGCACTACAAAAAGCATCAGCGACACATCTCAGAAATTATTTAGTCACTTTGACATCATTTTGCACATTTTCGTATCAGCCGTTACATGAGTTTTATATATGAAAATGTGCGCAATTTCATGTAGAATACAACAAAAAACAACTCATTGTTGTAGCTTTTATCAGTTTTGAAATATTTTCATATAAATAACGATAAGTGCCAAAATTTCAACCTTCCGTCAACTTTGACTCTACCGAAATGGTAGAAAAACGCAATTGTAAGCTAAAACAAATTGGAAGTCTCTAGCACAATATTCGATTTATGGTGAATTTATGAAAAAAACTTTTTCCTTACGTCAGCGCGGTAAACTCTTCCAAAAAAATCATACATTATTTCGTCCGATTGTTGTAATGTTTGCACCATTTTTAATTAGCCGTTACATAAAGTTTTATATATGAAAATGTTCGCAATTTTATGTAGAATACAACTAAAAACAACCCATGGTTGTAGCTTTTATCAGTTTGGAAATATTTTTATATAAATAACGATAAGTGCCAAAATATCAACCTTCGGTCAACTTTGACTCGACCGAAATGGTAGAAAAACGCAATTGTAAGCTAAAACTCTTACATTCTAGTAATAATCAATTATTTACCTTTATTTTGCAACAAATTAGAAGTCTCTAGCACAATATTTCGATTTATGGTGAATTTCTGAAAAAAAAAAAAAAAGTTTTCTCGTCCGATTGTCGTAATGTTTGCACCATTTTAAATTACCCGTTACATAAAGTTTATATATAAAAATGTGCGCAATTTTCTTTAGAATACAACAATAAACAACCCATGGTTGTAGCTTTTATCAGTTTTGAAATATTTTCATATAAAAGGGATTTTGACGAAGGAAAAATCTATTTCTGGGTGATTGGCTCGTGTCGCCCTATGAAAGTATCCTTAATATCATTCTTTCTAGGTAAAATTAGCCTAAAATTACCAGAGAAAACAAAATAAGAAAATGTCAGTAAAACTGACCTCGCTCACTCTTAAAAAGAAGTGTCGGTATGATAACGGGGCGAGTGTGGAACACTACCACGAGCCAAACACCAATTAGAACTTCCTATCAGAATCCCCCCAAGAGAGAGCTGATACCAACGGGCGATGCAGCCTCTACTACTACTACTAGAGGACGCCACGGACGACAGCAGCGCCCCTAGCGGACATCCTTAAATAAAACAGTTAAATACATCTTGTCCTGCAAGGGGGGAAAACAAACTATAAAAAGGGGGTTTTCATAGGGCGACACGAGCCAATCACCCAGAAATAGATTTTTCCTTCGTCAAAATCCCTTTTCTGGGCTCAGCTCGTGTCGGCCTATGAAAGAGTACCATAGAAACAGACAAGATGGAAAAGGGAACAATGAAAAACAATTTAAAATGATGGATATAATATAAGTAAATCAATTACAGCATACAAATTAAGCACTTAAACTAACTTATTTTAACAGTAAAATAATAAAATGTTAGTAATCTTAAAGTACTTAAATGGTAATTAAAGTAAATTACAAAGATGCATGTAAAATAAGGGGAAAAATTGGGATTTACTTAACAAAAATACAAAATTATAAATATATACACCCATGTGTCCTACCCTAGCATAAAATAAGGGTAGTACACGAAACAAATGGAAATCCATCATCAATTACATATTCCAAAATATATACAAACACATTGTGACTGAAGTTCATCATTAACATAAAATGGTGAATATATACAAACATAGTGTCCTACCCTAGCATAAAAATAAGGGTAGGTACACTGAAGTACCATTATCAGTACAAATGTGGATGTCCCTAGCCAAAAAAATAAGGGACAATCCACTATATGATACAACGGCTAAGGCTATGATGTTTGAGTAGCCTGACGATAGGGTGAGGACATGTTGGTTGATGTAGGTAGAAAGGAGACCTGGATCTATAACTACAACTACTAAACAGTATCTAGGGGAAACTATGGTTTCCCTTTTCTCCTTGCTACTGCTGAAACTTTTAAAGATTCCAAGGACTTTAAATAATGCCGTTTAAAAGACTGTCGGGGATTTCCATCCAGTATACTTTCTAAGATCCTCAAAGTTCATATGTTGGAAATAATTAATTGAGGTGGCTACTCCCCTGATATCATGTGCTTTTGGGAATGACTCAGGGTTGGCTTGTTTAATGAAGTAAAGGATTTGCTGTCTAATGCCTTTAACTGATAAAGTACCACCTTTTTCTCTCATGAAGAGAGCACCTGAGGATCTAGAAGAAGTACGAGATAGAAAGGCTCTAAGAGTTGATACTGGGCAGAGAGAAGGATCCTGTGGAAGTGGGATAACCTTCCAAGGGCCCACCTTGCAAGAGGATCTTCATTTTTGGCTAAAAAGCTACGATCCGGAGCAAGTAGAACTTCTCCTGATGGGAGGAATTCCACATGACCCGCATCACCCTGGATAGAGCCGACAGTTCTGAAATTCTAGCTCCTGAGGCTAGGCTTAATAAGAATAATGTCTTCCTCAGGAGCATTATGAATGTACAAGATGAGTTGTCAGTATCTGAAGCTAGTTTGAGGACGTCATTTAAGAACCATGAAACTGTAGTAGGCCTCTGGGAAGGTCTAAGTCTAGCACAGGCTTTAGGGTATAGATGTGAAATAAGATTCAGTCAAATCTATCTGAAAACTACTTGAAAGATTTTCTTCAAAGCCGATTTTATGAGTGGTAATCGTGCTAGCTGCTAAACCTTTTTCAAATAAGGATCTGAAAAAGGATATAGCCAAATTAACTGTCATGGTTTGTAGTGTTCGATTCTCTCAAGAAAGATGCTAATTTTTTAACAGCTGAGTCATATTGTCTAATGGTTTGACTCTCTCTTATCTGATTCTAGGAAGAGAATATTCTGTGGATCAATGTCAGCATCTTTATTAGCCGCAAACTTCATGAAGTCCATAAAGTTAGGGTCTGGAGAGTTCCTGAGGAAGCGAACACAGTCCTCATTTGTACTGATTGTGATAGATTGGGATTGGGGATCCGTTGAGGTCGGAGACCCAATTCCAAGAGAAGAGGATACCAGTTGCTCTTGGGCCAGTCCGGTGCAATCAGAGCTACTATCCCTTTGAAAGACCTTAGTTTGTCTAGGACTTTCAAGAGAAGATTCACTGGAGGAAAAACATAAATTCTCCTCCACTGATTCCAATCTAACGACAGGGCGTCCGTGGCATAAGCCAGAGGTCCAGGTTGGGGCACATAGCAAGGGAGCTTGTGGTTCGCTTGTGACGAAGAGATCCACTTGGAGACCTGGGACTCTCCGGCTTACCCACTGGAATGACCCGACGTCCAGAGACCACTCTGATTCCAGAGGAACTGACCGGGACAGAGCTGTCTGCTATCACATTTCTTAACCCTGCCAGTGAGTGGCAGACAGATTTGCTTTGTGTGTTTGCTAATGCAAAGATGGCATATCATGACATGGTTCACATGTTTGGATTTGGACCCTCCTCTGTTGATGCAATGAACTACCACTGCACTGTCCAAAACTAGCCTTAGATGAGACTTCTTCGGGGGTAAGCAGTCTCTTCAGAGTAAGAAATACTGCCATTCGCTTCCAACACGTTTATGTGGAGCTGGCGAAATTGAACTGACCAAGTCCCCTGAACTGTTTGAACTGAGAGTATCCCCCCCACCCGGACAGGATGCATCCGTGGCTGAATGGCGTGTAGCACTGGGAGGGGATATTGAAGGGCGGTACTTTCTTGGCCTAAGTTTACTTTACTTTGACCAAGGCCGTAGGTTGGTTGACGAATGGATCTGTGGAACATTACTGACCAACTTGTCCTCGATATTTGGAGTTTGCTTTTTGAACCCCGCCAAATTCGATTATATCTTTCAGCCTTCTTGCTTTCAGAAGGATACTCTGTTACCGAAGCAAACTGAAGAGGACCCTAGGATTCTCTCCTGCGTTTCTTCTTGACGTTTGTTTGTTGGCATTTGAGAATTGCCTGACAGATTTTGCTATTTCCTTCCGTTTGGCCAACTGGAATTGATAGATTGTGGGAAGACAAATCCCATTGGATTCCTAGCCACTGAAAACGAGATTCCGGAAAGTAAGTCTGGATTTTGTTTTGTTTATCTGAACCCCAAGATGTTCCAGGAAAAGTGTAACTACCTTTTTGGTAGCTTCGCCGACATTCCTCGACTGTTGGTGCCCAAGATCAATACCAATCGTCGAGAGTTATGCCCGCCGTACCAATGATTATCCCTGAGGCCTCTCAATGTTGTACAACCACTTTCTGCTATCTTTGTGAATACCCTGGGGCTACATTCCAGGACGAAAGGGTGGCATCAACTTTGAAATGAAGAATGTTTCTTGATTTCCTAGCCATTGTAATCCTAGGAATGGGCGGAAGTGTCCTGGCTATAGGGATATGATAGTATGCGTCTTGTTAAGATCGATGGAGCATTGTGACGGCTCCACGCGGAAGTAAAGGTACCTTAACTTGCGAGGAGGGCGGTAAGCATCTTGAAACGGTTCGCAGCACGAATATGAAAGGAGCTTTAGCCTTTGACAAGTCCTAAGATTACCCACCTTCTTTTTGTTGAGCCTTTGCTTTGGGCCACGCTGAAAATAAGCGCCCTTGAAATTTTAGATGTTTTCGACTCTCGCAATAGCTCCTTTCTGAAAGGAGTTCTTATCCGCGTAATTTCTTATCAAATTCCTACGAGGGTACCTGATGAAATGATTTGATTGGAGGGGGATCTTTGATCCAACTCCAGCCTAATCCCTTTGGACCGAACTATGCTCTGTGCCCAATTGCTGAAACCGCCCACCTGTGCGGAAGAGGAACAGCCCTCCCTCCCTACCTGGGGAGCCCTCATTGCTGAATGGGCGGGTTGGACCACCACGGCCCTCCTTCTGAAACGTTCTACTCCTCGTGCCCCCTTCCTGCGCCACGGGCTGGAAACGAAATAACCATGTCGACCCTACCTGTCTCGGTTGAGGAGTAGCCCTTGAGGCCTCAAATAAGCAGGGATTGAAGGCCGGCGAGATGGCGTAGGAAGTGGATGGTTGAGATTGCTGGGGGACCCACCAGAGCCGGAAAGGTTGGTTCTGTTTGTAAGATGGTGGAAGGTTGTCCCTGTTGTGGGTAACCTTGGGCACTGCCTGGCCACAAATTGCTGCTGTTGATTAGGCTGGAGTTTTTTGATAAGGCTGGAACCTCTTAACCAGCCGTTCCTTTGGTTTTATCTTGCCAAGCAGTGGGAACTGGATTCCGTGCTTCCTCTTTGAGGAAATACCCAACCTAGCTCTAAGGGCTTCTGGCTTGAGTCTCGCAGCTTCGTGGTGGACCTCTTCACTGCAGGACCTCTGGGAAAGAGATCCGCTCCCCACATGCTTGCAGCCAAGAGTCTATTAGTCTAATGCCTGATTGGGTGCACTCTTGTAGGAACCATGGCTTCCGGCAGTTCCATTCCTAGTCCTTGGAAGAAAGTCAAAAAGCTGTCCGTCAGAAACCGTCTGAAACTGAGATTTCGCCAGAATCTTGAACAGCGGGTTCCGTAGCGTAGGAAAGAGCAGCCATTTCTGTAAATGGTATGAGGGAATTGAGGGGCGGAACCTGCCAAACCTATGTTCGCGCCTCGAACTCTGCCTGGGCTTAGGGAATCCGGCAGCCCTAAGGTAAACTTCCTCACCGAAACTGGTCCATGCGCGCAGTCCGGCTGAGGTTTACCCAGCAGTGAATGTAGCTGGCAGGTTTTACCACAAGTTCTCCGAAGGCGGCGGAAAGAGAGGAGAAGTAGACTCCGCCAATCCCCTCAAACTGTGGAATGGGGCTCATCCATTTGAGGACTGCCTGAAAGAGACTTCTCCACCAATTGTCGCTCGGCGAACGGAAAGGAGAGACCTCCCTTCTTCCGTCGCGAAAATAGTGAAGGGACTCTTGTAGGCCTGGTAGTTTAGTGTTAGTACACTCCCAGTCCTCAAGGCAGTGAACCCCATTCCCGCTGGGCGGTGATCTCTACTGTAAAGAACTGACCTCCTTAGAGATTTTGTTTCTTCCTCTCGTGAAAGAGCCGTTTGTGTGCGCAGACCTAGCAATACCCGATGAAAGGCTGCGTCAAGAACCCGGAGGGTAGAACCTCGAAGTCCTTCAATCCCTTCGAAGTTCCAACACTCCGAGATTAGAAATCCTTCCGGTCCTTGAATGGCGAGGCTAGGCAGCTACTTCTCCATGGGTTTCCCTGAAGAAAGCTGGCAAGGAGGTTCAAATAAGGTGGAAGTTGAAGAATCCCGTGCTAGATGCAGGGGAGGCGACTGGGGGAGGAGCCTGAGCTAGCCCAGCTACGTCGGGTCCTCCATTCTCTTCTCATTCTTTATTAGGATAGATCCTGGATGGAGCTGTCCAGTTGAGCACAAGGACTGTTTGACAATTGGGCAAACATCTGCTATCGAACCGCGTTCCCAGTGCGGAGAAGATTGGGAGCCTACTAGCACGGCCAACCTGTTCCATCATCACCCTGCTTGGAGGACAGTAGAGGGATCGCAGGTGCTGGCGTGCTTGCTACCCCTGCCGGCATAGCCGGAGGGTGGAAGCAAGCGGGCGCGGGAGAAGGCAGTGACTCTGGTTGGGAGTGCGAGCCTTACTTCCTTCGAAGCCTTGGCTCTGGAGGCTCTTCGATTGGGGGAAGAGCCCGGCTTGCCTTTTCACCGCATCGCCATAGGAAGTCGACGACTTCCTCGCCGAAGAAGACGAAGACGACTTCCTAGTAAGGTTCGAACTTAGATTAATGGTCTTCGGTCCTCTTCCCTTTCACTTGCTCCTTTAGGAGGTACAGAGATAGGAGGCCAGGACCGGAGAGCCGAATAAGGAGATCTCGGATCCCCCGCAAAGCCTTGGGAAAGAAGCGGAAGAAAGAGGGGACAGGAGAACGATCCAGGAGGCGCCCAAGGAAAGGACCTTGGGAGGGCGCCCGACAATACCTACCTCAAACCAAACCAAAATCCTACCCCACTACCGCCCATGGGCGGCTTCTAGGCGTTAAGGTACCAGGGCAAGCGACGTTCCGGAACCGACCTTCTGGGAGGCTTTACGACCCCAAACGATTGCTGGAGGTTCTTGCTGGATGGAGGCTATGCAGTAGGGCGGCAGCTGGACAAGGGTGGTCGACGTAACCCACGTCCGACTTGCCCGCGGGGAAAGATCCTGGATGGCCAGCTGCCTATCCAAAAATGTAGGGCTGGGCCCCTTGGACGGCGGTTTCTACCCCAAAAGACCGCCCCACCCACCGCTTTCAGGGTGGCGAGGGGCGACTTCCCTCCCTCACCCGCTAGCCTGAAAGAAGGGTGAGATTCAGCTGCCGAATTGTGGCGAACGGGGTTAAACAAACTTACGGACTAGAAGTTGTTCGTAAAAATCATTAAGTAAGGTCCTATTAATGGACTTAACCCCATGCTCCCAAGCTGATCCCCGACTAGGGTAGTAAGCATATGGGCGCACGGGCTTCAGGTGCCAGGCAGAGCTCATCCGTTTGAAACGACGTGGCACAAAGGGGCGGTGTACCTGCACTCGTCCATGTCCACAGGGGTCGTTTAAAGCGTCGCATTAACAGGCTTGGGACCTTGGCAGTTGGTAGCATGTAAGTGAAAAAAAGTACATGAGTACCAAGTAAAACACTTACAGTCTAAACAATTATGCCCTCCGCTGGTGCCGGAGCGATAAAGTTAGATAAAAACCAGACAGCCCGCCCCCCCCCCCCCAAAAAAAAAATACGTCTGGGTTGGTAACCAGGGTTGCGGAAATAGGCTTATGGCTCCGCCTCGATTGCGGAAGCACAAGAATCAAACCAACTTAGGAAGTTGGGGGGTGTAATGGCGAAACCACGACGGAAAATGGGCGGGGTGAATGGTTCTGAAAATAAAATAAAATTTAAATAAATAATAACACAACAATTCATTGTAAAATTATCGTTATTAATTAGGGTATTCCTCCTTAAAATAACAAAAATAAAACAAACTTCTCTCCGCCCACGTTCTACTAGAAAGCGTGCTGTAGGTAAGGGTAAGACTCCCTTCCTGTAGCGGGGGCGGGAGATAATTAAGGATTTTGGTCTATGTAGGCAAGCAACCATCGACCACTCGTAGTGCCCACCCTGCCCCTCTAGCAGGACGCCAGTAACCTATAACCAAAGGTTGCCCGGCTGCGACGGAAGGCCTCCTTTCGTATCGTAAGGGAGTGAGGTGGCCCCTGATGCAACTGCGGGGAGGGGCGGGAGGAGGCAAGGGTCTCCGGCGCAAACACGGCCTGGGAGGCGCGGAGAAAAATAAGGGGGGGATGGATGGCCATACCCTCCTCCCCAGACCTCACCAAACTACCCGCATGGCGGACCTCGGTACCTCCATAGTGGTACGCCCTATACCCACCCGCTGGGAGGACCCATGGACCAACCTCCGGAAAGTGTAGATGAGAGGCGATGAGTTTGTCATAACAACCAAGGGTCCCCAGCTCCTCCCTATATCAGAGATAGGAAAGGCAAGGGAACAGGGTTAAGGTGCTATGGAAACACGGTGAACAGGCAAAGTGGCCTAGACCGCGAGCAACACCAACCGTTCGGTAGGGCCACGGTGAACCAAGCTTGGTACCAATACATGGAACAAGCACCTCTAGGCTAGGCCCTAATAAAACCCAAATAAAAAGAAAATAAAAATTACATCCGAAAGGCTGGAAGAGACACTTTTAGTAAAAAGAAAGAAAGAAGCCTAAGGCAGGAGGCAGACTGTTCCAAGAAAACAGGAGCCTACCTCGGAGCCAGCAATAGCCGCCTCGCTAGAGCAAGAGCCGGGATGCTGGGGCGGCGAAAATAATAATAATAGCCCTAAAATACCAAGCTAAGAGAATGGGTAGGCGGGCTGAAAACTAGCTAAAACCGATCGATTAAAAACAATGAAATGTTTATGCATTAACGTAAGCCCATAAGTAAATAAGTAAGTCCCAGGTATGGGAGGACCAGGGGAATTCTTACGACGGCGGCATTGGCCGGCCACGAGACAACCGGGGAACCGTTATTGACCTGGACCTAATTGAGGAAAATAAACTGGCTAAACCCGGAAGATAAAACTATGGTAAAATGTTACTTATGAGGTTACTTAACTTAGCCTGTGGGCAATTGCAGAGCGTTTCCATCGTAGATATACGAATAAAATCCAATAAAAGCAACGAAGCACAAGAAAATGGCGACTTTCGTCCGCTAGGCGCTAAAATTTAAGGATGTCCGCTTAGGGGCCTGCTGTCCTGTCCGTGGGTCCCTAGTAGTAGTAGTAGAGGCTGCATCGCCCCCGTTGGTATCAGCTCTCTTTTCTTGGGGGGATTCCTGATAGGAAGTCTAATTGGGTTTGGTGGCTCTGGGTAGTGGTTCCACACTCGCCCCTTTATCATTACCGACACTTCTTTTAAGACGTGATCGAGGCAGTTTTACTGACATTTTTTCTTAAGTTTTGTTTTTCTCTGGTAATTTTAGGTTTAATTTTCTACCTAGAAAGAATGGATATTAAGGATACTTTCATAGGCCGACACGAGCTGAGCCCAGAAATAACAATAAACAGAAAAAATTCGACCTTCGGTCAACTTTAACTCGACCGGAATGGTTGGAAAATGCAATTGTAAGCTACAACACTTCAGTCTAGTAATATTCAATCAATTACCTTAATTTTGCAACAAATGGGAAGTCTCTAGCACAATATTTCGATTTGTAGTGAATTTTTTAAAACAGCTTTTTTTTACGTCCGCATTACGAATTCATGCATCATATTGTGATAACATTTTCTCTGTGTTGCTTTGATTGTTTTACAATTTGTTAGATACCAAAATCATCGCAATTTAGTGTACAATACAACGAAAAAATAATTAACTCATTAGCTTTAACCGTTTTGCTCACAGTGCGATTTGTATACAATTATATATGAAATTTTTATTTTGCGCTGTCATATATTCAAATATTTATATATGATAATGATATTTTTTTCATTTCTGATGGTTGCATACTAAACTTCAGGCAATGACGAAAAAAGGAGCCAAAAATGAATTCTTAATCTTGAAAATAAGCGTGCTGATGACTTTTTTTGAAAAAAACTTTTTTTCCGCTTCGGCACTCACTCGTGAACGCCGCCGGCATACGGGAGACACTTTCGGAAATACCGGCTCGGCGTTTAAGGGTTAACATGGCTGGACATAATGCAATAAGATTTCATGAAACAATGGAAGCTACTGAACTTGGAAACATAATCACATGCTTAACAGTATTTCTGGCATGGTGATTACCTTTACAGATTATAAACATTACAGAAAAAGCTAATTCACAAAACTCAAACACAAGAAAAAATATTCTCTTTCTTCAATTCATCAAAACTGATACCAAGAAAAATAAATCACTTGAGAGTATCCTTTTCCTGCCTATCCTCCACCAGAGCTTTAGGGATGTTCTTTCCATTAATTGCTTTCTTTTGTCGTCATTCTACTCTCATTTCTCTCCTAAAAGATCCCTCCCATTTCTTTTTAAATTCTAAATTTACTGTATGCTTTCCTATATACGTACATAATCCCTTCCCATATCAATTTATAGTTTCCATGACAACTAAACATTTATTTCTCAGCTTCAAATGACTAACCACACAACTGACAAAATTCAAGAGTTCAATAATATGCATTTTATAAAAATTTGTGACACATTAAAGGATTAATCTCATTTGTTATTTTCTGATTTATAATTTGCAAAGGTCATACAGTAATACAGAATAGTACTGAGTTAAGTACTTTATGTACTACAATTTTAAACAGTAACAAACAACTAATGAAGATAATCTTAAACCATCTCCTGTAAGATTTTCATCCAAATAGCATTTATTATTCTTGGAGTGAGCCAAAAGTGTCACATTGTTGCTAAACAAATATCCATTAGAAAGAAACCATTAGGTTATAGCAATAAACCAAACCAACAAAAAAAGAAAATGAATAAAATTAGTAAGTCATGATAATGTCAATTAAAATAATAAAAATAAATATGCACATCATCAGCAGCTATGAAATTTGTCAAATAAACTATATATGTAAAAATGACCATAGTACTTTTTGGTACCATTAAAACCTCCAAAATTTAATAGTGTCAACAACCGCAGCACTGCCTGAAAGGATATTCCATAACCTTTAGGATAGGGAACTTGGCACTAGGCACTAGGCAGGGTTGTATTGTACTACTGCCTTACCAATATAATGAAGCTATGCTAAAAGTCTTTGAAATAAACAACATGAAATCATTTTGAAAAATATGAAATTCACAATATTTTATTTGTAACATTTGTATTTCTGATCCTTATATAACATTTGTATTTCTGATCCCTGTATAAGATAAAAATGCACTTACAACTGCCTATCCTAGTAACACAACATCAGCAATAGGAAACACTATTACTAAACACACAAAGTATGGCACTGAATATGCCTTGCTACTCAAACTTTTGATTTACTGAAAATAATCAATAACACTGTGATATACGGAGTTGTAAAAAAAAGAAAAAAACTCATCATAAGAACTGTAAAATGGACTTACCACATTAGTACCACGACCTGTTTGACTCATTGGACCAGTATTCATTGCAGGGAAATTGATGCTTGATGATGAGGAAAGATTGCCATCTACCCCTATGAAATATTGATGAATGTCAGTGTTTAAAAATGTTATTGTTAGTATACAATAAGGTTTTGTACATACTTACCTGGCAGATATATACTTAGCTTTACGTCTCTGACGTCACGACAGAATTCAAAACTCGCGGCACACGCGACAGGTAGGTCAGGTGATCTACCTTACCCGCCGCTGGGTGGCGGCTGTAAGAACAATCTCCCTTCCAGCCAGAATTTTCCTTCCACCTGTCTCCTGAGGGGAGGCTGGGCGGGCCATCAATCGTATATATCTGCCAGGTAAGTATGTACAAAACCTTATTGTATACTAACAATAACATTTTTGTACATGAACTTTCCTGTCAGATATATACTTAGCTGATTGACACCCTTGGTGGAGGGAAAGAGACAGCAATATAAATATGGAAAAAAGGGGAAAACAACACTAGTTGTAGGATGTAAATACAACCTTGGTTCTTACCTGTTTAGGCAGAAGACTTCGTAGTTACTGTCTATGAGTCTGCGTTGCCTTAAGAGCTTCAGCGAGGGTGTGACCTACAGCTGACAGACTCTTTGGGTCTATCAAAGGGATTTGGTTATCCGCTTACTTGATAGAATCCGAGCAGGATCTGTCAACGGGGATTCGCCCACTTATATGACAGAACCTAACCACTATCATTGCAAGGAGCTCAAACATAAACCGATCACCTAACCAATCTAATCATTGTTAGAAACTACGAAATGAAAAACATGCCTACCCGCATGTTCTTTCAAACAACCAAAAA
>NC_061089.1:79980328-80154632 GCF_015104395.2 Macrobrachium nipponense
CTTTCCGACGACTTCCTGGCAAGACCTTCGCTTCCCTACCCCCGCACAGCAGTGAAAAGTAATATGAAATGAAAACAGAATACTGCCCTTGCGATTCACTTCATAGAACTTAAAGGGAAAAGATCAATTCCCGGGTAAGAACGGAAACTTGATCCAAATAATATGATGCTATCAAAAAATATATATGAAAATGAAACAGAATACTGCACTTGCGATTTCACTTTCACAGATAATAATCGTAAGGATCAATTCCCGGGTAAGAGCGAAAATTGATCCAAATTAAATTTATGCAAATAAATAATGAAAATGAAAAGAATACTGTATTGCGAATCACTTTCATTGCATTTTATCATACAAAAATAAAAGGCTCGTGCCGAGCACAATCACGCTCTCGGTAACGAACGCACAGGGTAAAAATATAATGAAAAAAAGTACTTACATTTTTCAATTACACACTTTCGCCCAAAATACATGACTCGGCGCGAGCGCGCCCGCCCTCGGCACCGAGACATAATTCAAGGGTTCAATTTATGAAAAGAGAGGAAATCGCCGCATCTACGGCGATAGCTCCATGTTGGTTCATAATTAAGTAATGAAAATGAAAACAGTGTACTTACAGTTTCATTTTCAAGTCAAACAAACCATTAGTAGAAAACACAATATAAACAAAGCATACGACGATGAAGAGGGCAGAGAGCGATGACGAACACGTCCTTCACACCCGCGGCCGAAAGCAAAAGTGATTTGTTTACCTCCCAGTCGCGCGGCGCGCGACTGTCGGACAAGCAGTTAACTACCGTTCTCCCCTTGTTCGAAGCTTACGACCGTTCCAGCTGCCGCTAGCTACTTCCTATTGTTAAAGGACCGATGGTTTGTATTACGTATCGGAACAATGTCATTTGTTCCAATACGTAATACAAACCATCGGTCCTTTAACAATAGGAAGACTCACTTATTGGTGGAAGGAATCTGAGTCTTTTTGGTGAACAGACTGGTGTTCGTCCAACCCTGGAGTGCCTCCCTGGTCGTAAGAGCAAGGGAGGGATCCAAACCTCTGTCCGATTGATCGGGGTGTGCACCGCAGGATCAATGGTCAGACCTCTGGGCCAAGTACTAAGAGAGAGGCAAGCGTATCTCTTCGTACCAGCAAGCAAGAACTTGTTCCTGTTTGCAAGAGACAATCATAAAATGATGGGTTTGTCTCAAGTTGGCATCCACTTCCTCCCCCTTGTTGGAGGAAGTGGTGGATATTTACTCCTATCCCTACTGAAAGGGATAGGATGGTGCTCTATTGAGTAGCTCACCTGCATCTCGTCCTTACCCAGCAGGGTGACGACCGTGTCCCTCTACCCAGAGGTAGAGGGAAGAAAAAGATGGGAAGAGGAGCCAGTCCCACTCTCATTCACTCATCCAGTTCTACGGTCACACCAGGACTCGATGCTGTTCAGCCTGCGAGGGTCTGGGTTAACTACACAACGTGTTGAGCAACCACCACGGTTCCCAAGGAAAAAGATCCAAGGAACTGTGGGCAATATCCCGAAGGTAGAAGGAGGTGCATGCAGTCCGGTTGGACCAGGCCCCTGCCTTCACTACCTGCGCCACGGAGAAGTTCTTGCGGAACGCGAGAGAATGATGAAGAGGCGTCCACACTCATCTGGGTGTCGAGTTTCTTCAGACAGCTCCGTCGCGCTTTCACAGGACAAAGCAGCATAGCCTTCGTATCGGAGGCGTGAAGTCCATTAGGGAGGGTATTGTGAAGGACTCGAACCAATCGTCAGTTACCGAAGGGTTCTGAGTCTTCGCTACGAAGATCGGTACGAAATCGAGCGTCACAAATCCCCATCCCTTGTGCTTGACTTCTCAAGAGAAGTCATGCAGTTACCTAAGACGAAAAGAAGGGAATAGTCGTATGACCAATCCCTCTTCTCGACTTTGGTTATGTACAGTACTCATACTGACAAGCTATTAAGACGAAGTAATGATTGCTCTGGAACAACCGAACTAAGTCCACAGCATAGTTCGTAACTGACCCGGGCGCTCTGACAGCTGCCGACTGACTGGTTCGGAATCGGTAGAGGCAAGTTGTCCAAGCATCCGGGTAAGTCACGTGACCTCGCCCTTTAAGAGTTATGCTGAGAGACCAAACAAATAATATATTTGTTAGTCACCGATGCCGGACGGGCGCAGGTGATGATTCTCTTAATGCATAAGCTCAAAAGGCGAAAGCTCAATTGCCTTCAAAAGACCGAGGTCCCTGATGGCAAGAAAATCTCATAGACGTTGAATCTCAGCTTAAGGAGAAAACAACACTATGTGACGTTGAAGACGACGAAGGTAGGCAATGAATGCAACCTACGTCTTCCAGCTGAATCGAGAGAAGGAATCTCAAGATTCTAAACCTGTGCTTACAAATGACTGAAAACGCTAACCGCCATTTCATTGCTGTCCGGTGTGCAATGAAAGCGGGGCGTTCTTCAGTAATGAAACACAGGGGAGAGCCGCCTGAAGAACTGCTTCTCATGGGCTGAACGTTTGGAAGTAGAGCTGGCAGGTGTGGGAGTAGGTGATGTCTTTCAATACATCTGCTAATCCGGGGTGAACAATGAACAATTGCACACCTCTGAATATAAGATATTTTGAGGACAAACTCAGATTCCGCAAAAATCATTCGCATTATCGATACGATGCAGCAAGAGACTATTACAGAATTCTGTTACCGTGCGGTAAACAGAAAGATGAGAGTCGAATAGATATCTCTGTTTAAAATTCTCGCAATACCGAAGACGATGAATACTAGCGTCACAGCAGTAGATGGTCATTCATGTATGCGAGAATCCCCGTTAATCAGAGACTTAAGTCCGTGATTGTTGGGCGAGATACGGTTGGTATTCAATCAAAGCAGGTGAGAAAGACATAGCCAACAGTGCATCTCGAAGCGGCAGCTGGTACTGAAATGCTCGGGCAATTCGATACGCAGTAGCTGTCGCTGACTCCGTCATCCTGAGTTGCCAAGTAATCCTTCCACGAAGGAATGCGTTCGGCTAGAACCACCGAGCATAAAAAGATATGCTCGAGCAATTATATTTATGCGAAACGAATTTCGGTGAATATAAAAGCTTAAATGGTGTTGCTGTGACAACACCATAAGTACTGGGAGGTTGCAGGCAACCCCGAGTTGCAGTTCAATTAGAATACTTCTCGTCTAAGTCGCAATCCGTAGATTAACTAGGATATGCGCCTACCCCTCGGACAATTCAACTGCTTAGCAGAATCATGTCGCGAGGTTAATATACGTAGTATATTTGTAGGATTCTGAACAACGATCTCCATCCTAAATTCTTTCCTTCAAGAAAACAAAATAAGGATTGGAGATCGACCACCTTCGATCTCTATCAAAGAGAGTGAAGAAGTCTTCCTCGAAGGAAAGCTTCAATGGTGAACAGAATACTAAGACGATAGTTCAAAGCCAACGGGATATTCCCGTCCGTTCTTCTCTATTCCAGGTTGGTCGCCTACTGTGAGATAGTCTTCTTTCAGCAGCAGTCTTCTTCCAAATGCTAGAAATTCCAGGAATTCGAGCATAGGCGAGGTTCCCGATTATCATGTAACATATCGGGGATTCTCGTCTCGCTCACTTTGGACCGTGGTCTCGCCTAAGTGTTTGGAGATCGTAAAAAACTCGAACACTCTGAATGCGCTAGAAATTCCGTAGAATTCTAAGCACTCTGCGAAACCCCCACCGAAGTTCATCAAACGACATCGGCTGGTGTCCTCCTCGATTCCGTAGAAATCGAGAATGGGGCAGGATCCCTCTCAACGACCGGGGCTTCGTCAGGTAGGACCCGAAGTCCCCCCGGTAGCGCAGTCCCCAACGTGGGATTCCTACAGAGAAATCTCTGTAGGATCCCTCCCCTTTCCCTCGTAGCTGCAAGGAGAGAGGGAATGGGGGAGGAATTGGATACTCGCTCGCCTTCCCAGTGGAACTAGCAGTTGGAGAAGAGTAGGAGCAGCCATCGCCTTGCGGCGATGGCCTCTCAGAGTCTGGGAAAACGTATCGTCAGGAGAAAACGTTTTCCCGAGGAGGGTTACGAACTCTCACTGTATGGTAAGGGTCTGCCACCAGTGAAACGTCGTCTGGGTGGGGCTGATCGACACCTGACAGGAGAGAGCCGATACCGTCCTCCGACTCATTCCAGTCCTCGTCGAGGTGAAACCTCTTCAGGAGGACCGAAGGAGTATTTAAATACGGTGTCCGAAGACAGTAGAAACGCCGCTGTCGCAGTAGAGGAGGTGGAAGTAGCTTGCTGACGACCGGCCAGAACTGAGAGAGACCTTCTTGTCCGGAGATGAGAGAGACTGGTTCGAGACAGAATCGGCAAGCTCCGATCGCGGCAAACCCACCGTCGGTTTGGGTTCCCTCTCGGGCCCCAAAACGACTCGAGCAGAGACATGGCTCTGCTGGTGGGAGCGGCGATCCTTCCCCCAGGTCGTTGTGCTGACGAATCAGTGCAATAACCTGGGCAAAGTTACTCTGAATCTCGGAAGTTACAGCGTCTTGAGGAGTAGGACCGTCCAGTCCCTCCAACAAGAGCAGCTCCCAAGACCCTCCTCCTTCAGAAGAAGGACCAGCAACAGATCGCTGACGGTTGCCTCCAATCACTTGCGCGTACATCCTGGCTGGTCCTAAGACCATACCTGGCACGTTGCAGCGTCGTGACGGGATCGTGAGTGGCGCATCTCTCACGATCACTCCTATATACCTGCTCCCTGGCGTATGCCGAGGAAGTTGAAGTATCGGAGAGACAGAAACTGACGCTACCCCCTCCCCCCCCCCTGACGGTCGCCTCCAATCACTTGCGCGTACGTCCTGGTTGGTCCTAAGACCTTACGTGGCACGTGCGGCGTCGTGACGGGATCGTGAGCGGCGCATCTCTCACGATCACTCCTATATACCTCGCTCTTCCCGGCGTGCCCCGAGGAAGTTGAAGGTAGTGGAGAGACAGACCTGACGCTCTCCCCCCACGCTTGCTGGCAGGACCAGCGCATACTGGGGGGGCTGCAGCCGATCAACCAACCGCTGTGGGGATCGATCTGCAGCCTGGCTGTGCCGCTCACCTGTGGCGAGCGGCTCGACTGAGCACGTCGACCCCGTCCCGTGCGTCAGACGAGCTGCTGCTGGTCACCGTATCCCCGCCGGTCCCTGTGGGAGGCGGCGGTCAGGTGACCTGCAGAGCTCGCTTTCGCGTGAGACCGGTGAGCGTCCTCGCGGACGTCAAACCGCTCGGTACCAGCCGAGGCGGTACCGTTCGGTCGAGGGGACCTGGGGGACCTCTTCCCAGCCTCAACCCGTGGCCGGTCAGAGACCGTTACGTCCACCCACCCGAGGTACCGGCTGGTCGCTACGAGAGCGGCCGCTGGCCATGGCGAGAGTCAACCCTGAGCGGCTCTCGACAGTCTTCTGCTCCGTGCCTCGGTCATGACGCTGAGCGAACTCAGGCGTCTTAACTTTGGCTGCACGGTCACCCGAAGGAGACCGTACACCCGGAACTTCTCGCGGACGAGAAACGAGACCGTACCTGGCTTAGCAGCAGAGCTGCCAAGACCAGGCGAGGGTGTACCAGCGGTAGCCAGCACACCCTTGGTCCCCGTCTTCTTCCTTCTCTAGAAGAGAGACGGGCCCCGTTCCCGAAGGAACAGGAGGACCAGCAGAAGAACCCCCCCGTCACACCAGAGTGAGACGAGCCCTTCGAAGTTCCCGAAGGAGTCTTCTTAGGGGGAAAACCCGGGTTACTAGCTGGTCGCTGCGAGAGCGGCCGCTGGCCTGGCGAGAATCACCTGAGCGGTTCTCGCCAGCCTTCTGCTCCGTGCCGCGGTCTTGGCGCCGAGCGAACTCTGGCGCCGAAACTTTGGCTGCACAGTCTCCCGAGGGAGAGCGTACACTCGGGATCCCCTGCGAACGAGAGACCGAGCCGGAACCTGGCGTAGCGGCATCGCCGCCAGCACCAGGCGAGGAAGTACCAGTGCTAACCGATACTCCTCTGGTCCCCGTCTATCTCTTCCTTACGGAAGGGGAGACGGGCCCCGCTCCCGAAGGAGCAGGAGGACCAGCAGAAGGACCCCCGGGCCCTTAGAAGTTCCCGAAGGAGACTTCTTAGGGGGGGGAGGCAGCCTTCTTCTTCTTCGGCTTATGGGCCTTAGAAGTCGAAGGGGAAGAGGCAGCAGCAGACGAAGACGAAGATGACACCTTCCTCTTCTTCGTCAGCTCACGCAGGACAGTCGTCAGGTCCTCCATCCAGGCCGGAGTCCGGCCTATTGCCGAAGCAACACGGCCCGACTGCACCCGTCCGGAGGGACCTGGGACTGGGGAACACACACCATGGGCAGGACCAGCATGGACAGGCGCAGGAACCATGAGCGACAGGAACAGCAACCAGCTCAGGAGCGGCAGGGAAACAGCGGCAGCGGTAAACACAGAAGGGAGGGGCAAGCCAAGCCAGTAGCGGGAACCACATCAGCGGCAGGTACGGCAGGCCCAGCCATCGCCTCGTAGAAACAATCATCGGCAGCCAGCAGGAACCTGGGTACTGGCGGCCGGTCCAGGGGCGAGCTGCTGGAACAGCGGAAGTCTGGGGCAGGCAACAAGAAGAAAACACAGGCGGCGGCGGCATACTTCTCCTCGGTACAGCGGCGACCGGCCCTAGTAGCGGCAGACGGCGTCACCGACACAGCATGGGGAGTGTAGACCAGCGGGGGGAAGCAGCCTAAGTGGCCGTGTAGGTTGTAGTGGAGACCGCTCCAAGGTCACCGCCCCAGACCTCGCTAGACGCTGCAGCAGATCGTGGATGCTAGGCACGCCTTGCAGCCGCAGTGGCCCATACCTGTCCAAGGTCGTCTCCCACGGATGTAGCACCTGCGGTAGCACAGACAGATTAGTAAGAGGGTTCCCTCACGCACGGGGGGGAGACATGCCCACCCCGACACAAGGAAGACCCCAAATACAAAATACGAGGAAGCTGAGCGGGGGCAGGAAAGAAGACGAAGAATCGGATACCAAGGGAGTCGCGGGGAGAGCTTTCCGACGACTTCCTGGCAGACCTTCGCTTCTACCCCGCACAGCAGTGAAAAGTAATATGAAAATGAAACAGAATCAGGCAGTAAACCCTATTGGGAAAATAGATTCAGAACAGGCGGGGGTACCACCGTTACGGACGGGGGTTCCGTTCTTGAGACGCGTCGTAAGCCGAAAATCGTCGTAGGCCGGAACGACGCTTGGAAATATGTCTTAAACTAATAAAAAGTTATAAAAACCTTACTTGTAATCTTTGGTTTACACTACATTTTGTTTTTTCCTGTAGTTTTATGGACAACCTGGAGTTATTTTTCATAAAAGAATGTCTGGTTATTTTGAAGGTAACAAAAACTATTGTTTTAATCCTCTGGTGACACTACATTCTTGAAGTTTTATGTACAACCTGGAGTGATTTGCAAAATCTTGAGGGCTACAAAGAACAGCTGATTACTATTTACGTATCATATAGACTAATTAAAGTAATGTATCTTAATAGGCTTATATATTAGTATCACAAAACATTTCCTGCCATGAGTCAGAGGCCGTTTAATGAAACGAACACTTCTCTGTCCTATCTGTTCAGAAAATAAACGTTACGTCAATCCCCGAGACCATAGTTGCCAAAGCGTCTCTCTCTCTCTCTCTCTCTCTCTCTCTCTCTCTCTCTCTGATCAAATTACATTGGAACTTGACATACGATTGCCCTAATATACGAATGTTTTGAGATACAACAGAAAATTTTGCGAAAATACACGCTTTGATATACAACGAAATATTTTGAGATACGATTTTGCGATGAGTGTTAGTTGTATAGGCGACCGATAAATGGCGTTCAGTCGGTTTGTTTGTTGTGCTGCATGTTAACACGTCGTTGTTTAGTTCGTTGTATGCACCTATTTTTCGTGTTATTTTGTCTATTTTATTATTAACCATGGGTCTCAAGCTAAAGACAAAGCAGGTGATAAGAAAAAACCAAAAAACCCAAGAAAATGATTTCGATGGAAGCAAAACATGAAATTATAGCAAAGCATGAACGTGGCGTTCGTATCGTCGATTTGGCAAACGAGTATGGTCGAAATCCTTCTACAATATCCACGATCATCAAGCAGAAGGAAGCTATAAAAAACCCCCGAGACCATTGTTGCCAAAGCGTCTCTCTCTCTCTCTCTCTCTCTCTCTCTCTCTCTCTCTCTCTCTCTCTCTCTTCTCTCTCTCTCTGATCAAATTACGTACTGGATAATGTCTCTCTTTGGATACTTCGATTTGCCAAATATTGAGGGCTACAAGACAGTTGATTACTATTTACGTATCATATAGACTAATTAAAGTAAACGTATCTTTAAATAGGCTTATATTATTAGTATCAACAAAACATTTACTGGCATGAGTCAGAGGCCGTTTAACGAAACGAACACTTCTCTGTCCTTAACTCGGAGCGTCGGAAGACGCCTCTCTCTCTCTCTCTCTCTCTCTCTCTCTCTCTCTCTCTCTCTCTCTCTCTCTCTCTCTCTCTCTCTCTGATCAAATTACTGGATAATGTCTCTCTTTGGATACTTGGAATTTGCATTGTAATCTAACCAGAAACTTCGTTTTGGTTGTATTATTACTGGAAACAAGCAATGATTTTTTTCATTATTTGCGCTTTTTGGACTGTATATGTAAACTAGTATGTATTCATTCGCTCGGAAACTAGTTCCGCATATGAGGCGTACACTAAAAAAACATAGAAAAAATACAACATAAAAAGTTGTCGAAAAATTCATCATAATCTCAAAATTTTTTTGTTGTAATCTAACCAGAAACTTATTTTTATAATATACTGTGCTAAACTATAAAGTTGGATTTTTATCATAGTATGCGTTTTTAAAAGCGTCGTTAACTCGGAGAGCGTCGGAAGCGTCAGCGTCGTAACCTCGGAACAAGCGTCGTAACCCAGGACGGATTTTTCCATTGAATATTTAAGAAAAAGCGTCGTAACCTCGGAACGTCGTAAGCCGGAACCGTCGTAACCCGGGGACCGCCTGTACTGCACTTGCGATCCACTTCATAGAACTTAAAGGGGGAAAGATCAATTCCCGGGTAAGAGCGGAAACTTGATCCATAATAATATGATGCTATCATAAAATATATATGAAAATGAAACAGAATACTGCACTTGCGATTTTCAATTTCACAGCAATAAATCGTAAGGATTAATTCCCGGGTAAGAGCGGAAATTGATCCAAAATTAAATATGATGCAATTAATAATGAAAAATGAAAAGAAACTGCATTGCGAATCCACTTTCATTGCATTCTATTCATACAAAATAAGAGGCTCGTGCCGAGCGCAATCACGCTCTCGGCAACGAACGCACAGGGCAAAAATATAATGAAAAATGATATTGTTAGAATACAATAAAGTTTTGTACATACTTACCCGGCAGATATATACTTAGCTTATGTCTCTGACGTCCGACAGAAATTCGAATTTCGCGGCACACGCTGCAGGTAGGTCAGGTGATCTACCCCCCTGCCCGCTGGGTGGCAGGAATAGGAACCGTTCCCGTTCTAAGAAACCAAATTTTCTCTTCCACTGTCTCCTGAGGGGAGGCTGGGTGGGCCATTCATCGTATATATCTTGCCGGGTAAGTATTGAACAAAACTTTGATTGTATTCTAACAATATCATTTTTGTACATGCAACTTCCCCGGCAGATATATACTTAGCTGATTGACACCCTTGGTGGTGGGTAAGAGACAACTATTTACTGAATAGACAGGTAAACAACATACGTTGTAGGTAATAAATATATAAAACCTTGGTTCCTACTTGTTCAGGCGGAAGATTCCATGGCTAATGCCTAGGAATCTGCTTCGCCTCAAGAGCCTCAGCGAGGATGTGACCTATGGCTAAGAGTTTCTTGTGGGTCTGTCGATGGGGTCTTATCCATTTACTCGACAGAGCCTCTTACATGACAATATGCCTATGCCTAGTGGCATAATTAAGGAGCACAACACCGATCCCGATCACCTGATCCTAACACGAGGGTTAGTGCTTAAGTTGAAGAGAGTTATCCCCAAACTCCTTTCAAACAACCCAAAGAAAAAACATGACGTTAACTAAAATAAAATTTAAACTCACTAGTTAAGGATCAGTATCGGCTCCCTATCCCAGCAATGTATCCGCAGACACGTATCAACCAAGAGAGAAGGATCTCTCGTAGGTTATCTTGACATCCTTCGGATATGGGAAGTCAACACAGAGTTGCATCTCCCGTATGTGACAGCTAATATGTCCTTATGACATATTGTTAAGGAAAGAACAAGGAATACCGAAAAGCTCGCACTTCATGCGCTTTTAATTCTCAGCTGTTTGAAGGAATCATCAATGCACTTGTCAAGTGCTTAGGAGATCACATTGTCTCAAAGAAGGCCAGGGCATTCTTTGATCATAGATCTCTTCTGAAGCCTGGAGCCTGCGGCTCTAGCGCCTCGCGCCTGGCTGGAGCCTTGCGCCTGAATGGCGCCTAGAGCCTGGCTGGAGCCTTGCGGCCTGGCTGGCGCCTGATTGGACTCCTCCCTCCTGGCTAGCGCCTCGCGCCTGGCTGGAGCCTTGCGTTCTGGCTGGCGCCTTGCTCCTGGAGCTTGGCAGAAGACTTCATGATTACTGTCTATGAGTCTGCATGCCTCAAGAGTTTCAGCGAGGTAGGGACCTAAGACTGACAAACCCTTCTGGATCATGTCAATGGGGGCTAGCCGCTTACACGACAGAGCCTTCTCGGATCGTGCCAATGGGGCTGACCCACTTACATGGCAGAGCCTTACCTGTATTCATATCAATGGGGACTAATAGCCCTCTTACATGACAGAGCTTTAGGTTTCTCTTTACTGGAAGGAGCCTTGCGCCTGGATGGATCCTCAATCCTGACTGGAGCCTAGCCTTGAAGGAGCCTGGCACCTGGATGGCGCTGGCTGGCTTTCTAGAGCCTGGCTGGCTTCTAGAGCTGGCTGGCTCCTAGAGCCTGGCTGGCTCCTAGAGCCTGGCTGGCTCCTAGAGCCTGGCTGGCGCCTCGCGCCTGGCTTGGCTCCTCCACACTTGCTGGAGCTTCGAAGCTGGAAGAGTCTCTAGGCTGTCTGGCGATGTCCACATCGGACACTCTTGTATCTGTCCGATTGTTCGCCTCTGGCGCATTTGCGCCAGGTTGGAGGCCCGCTCCTTCTCAGTATCCGGCCATTGACAGAGTTCCTTGGAACTGTCCGCCTCTGGCGTTTTTTCGCCTGTATTGGCATTTGGCGCTTGGCTGGCGCTACATGTCCGAGAGTCCTGAACAACACATAGTTTATCGGAGACTGAGAAGGGTGGAAGAAATTCTTCCCCTTTGAGCTTTTGGCCCCTGGCAAGGGGAGGTGATTTTAGTCAGCTACACCCAGTAGACGACAGGATATCTAACAATACGAGAGAGAAGAGTCTTCCTCCGAGGAGGATCCTTCGTGAACACTTCTTTTGCTAACGAAATCTCTTCTTACATGTTGATGAGGTTTCCTCGTTGCAGAATCTCCCTATCCTTGCCCGAAGGAAGGGAAGGAGTCTGGAAGTCGAAGGAGAGACTGAGCTGAAATTGGGCGGAACCCTGATTTCTAGCTCTTATTGTATTCTTCTGAATACCTTCTGGGAAGCATTTTGAGCCCTCATCCGCACCCGAAGACTCTGTAGGCAAACGTTTTTTTTTAAACCATCTCTTCTTCTGTAGATGAAAATGTAAGTACCCTGCCTGGGCAACTAAACTTCTATCTGAAAGCGTTGCGTCAGGAAATAGAGGGATTTAGTTCTGTTTTGCCAAGACATACTATGCTGGCAAGAACCCATTGCCGAGTCTCCCATTGAATCTGATGCGAGATTCCAATGCACAAAAAATGCACTTGTCTTCTTGGTCGTTTAGGGCTAAGAGAAACAAAGAATTCCTTCATAAACTTCCTCAAAGAAGTTTGATGAGGAGCAGTTCCATTTTGTCGGAACAAAACGGAATCTGTGGCCACAAAAAAAAATTCCATTCGAAGTATACATGATATCCTACTCTTGTCGTATTGCGGTATCGTATAGATCCCGAAGATCTTAATCCTCTGTTATCTCTAATTCCCTTGTAGAGACAGAGTATAGCCTTTACTGCGTTCTTTGATAGCAGATATATACATAGGTGATTCTTCCCTCTGAAAGTGAAGAAAAAACCTCGTTATGTGGTTCACAGAGGTATCGGAAGAGGACAGTTTCCCCTCATTCCATCTAGCACGATCTGCAGCAATTCTATGTCTTAGCCATGGACTATTGTCATTTACCTTGAAAAATCCTCTCATTCATGTCCACTTCTGGTCAGTCTGCACGTGGAAAGACTCAGAGTGGAGAGGTTTTTTCAGGCTATTTATAATAGATTCTGATAGAATATCCAGATACTCTTGGAAAAGCCTTACGAAACATGCTGTGAGAAGAACGTGGACTTCTGTGAATCCAACCTCTCTAAGGCCAAAATGAGGAATGCATTCAATCTCTTCCTTTGACGCCCATTTATCTTAATATCTGTTAAGAATTTATAACTAGGGGAAAAAAGACTAAAGTTTATTCCCCTTCTTTAAATTAAAGATGTCGTATATTGCTACCTCTCTTGGTTCGAGGAAAGGAAGCAGTCTATAGGAAGCCTGTTCGCTTCTACCTTGCGAAGAGATCTATGAAGACTTTCCGCAGGTTCTCAAAATCTTTTCAATAATGTTAGACATACGATTAACAGTTATTATCTTCGATCGAGAAGGTTCTCACGGACATGCAAAACTTGTTGCATCGAACCTTTAAGGATCGTTACGTTCCGTGTCTGTTCCCAAAATAGGTTCTCTTTTGTTAACTGAACAGGGGCGAAAAAAGAGATTCTCGATGCTCTTTGCGATATGAGAGAGTCGTGGAATTGGCGAAGTGATTAAAAAAAATCATTTCATCATTCCTTGTAAGCGACCCCTTTCCGATTAAATGGGTAACGAAATCAGGAACGAATCTTGCCGTTACCGAGCCTCCGAGAGGCTACTGGTTTGTGTTTGTATGGTGTTTTACGTGACTTCCGAACCACGTCGAGAGTGAACTTCTATCACCAGAAATCCACATCTCTCACTCCTCAATGGAATGGGCCGAGAATCGAACCCGCGACACCGAGGTGAGAAGCAAACACCAAACCAACCACTACTGGACTCTTAGGTTAATAACTCGCTAAAACGAGAAAATATCTTGGATGGTACTTCTGGCGCATTGCGCCAGGCTGGCGCTTCTGGCGCAATTTGCGCCAGGCTGGCGCTTCTGACGCTTTGCGCCAGCTGGCGCTTCTTCTAGTTCTTTTAAGGTTATGTGCCAGAACATCTGTGCCCTTATGGTACCCGACATCCTTCACGTGTTAATTCCCGTTCTTAGTAGGAAAAAAAACTTTTATATACGTAGATAGTCATTCAGGGAAACAATTCTGCCACTAAGAGAATGTTTTACCATCGACCTCACCCTATCTCTATTGAGCAATATCCGATTCTAAAAAGGTGTGTGCGTTTCTCGAAAGGATGAGAGAATTATTATTATTTCGTGCTCTGCCGTATTAGACTCCTTTATAATACTGTCACATTGTGGTAAACAGCAATTAATCTAGGAAACCTTTGTAAGGATACTAGGGAATTCTGTAGTTAACCTCGGTATAAGCGCATAAGACTTGACCATACCGTAGTCTTAAAGTGAATTCTCTTCTACTACATTCATCTTCTCACTAAGCATGTACTCTAATAAGCCATGCTTTCGTAAGCATGAGAGCATCATATAATATAGAGTTCCGCTGCGTTAGAATCCTTTAATAATGTTACCTACGGTAAACAGCATTGAAAGGTTGTAATATCTTTCTTATTGAAAGCTTCTTAGCAAAAGGCAGACAATATTTATTTGTGTTTGCTTAACTATACCCTCAATCCGAGGCTAAAACCGCGATTGTAGGGGAGAGACACGGTTAGTTATTCCATCCCAGCAGGAGAGAGAACATGTAACCAACCACTCATGACCGACACCTACATGTTACTGCGTTGGCTCTATTATTACTCTCTAAGGCGCGATAGCAGTCTCCGTTAGCCGTCTGGCCTTACTCTTCCAGAGTTGCCAGCTACTCCATTAAATAAAGGAATCTTATAAAATTATCGAACTTCAGGAAGTTCTTATTAATGCATATTTAAGCGAAACAAGACTTCGATAAATCTAGGAGCTAAGTAGGATGTTGTCTTAACAATCCCTTTAAGCATAGTCCTTCCTAGGAAATTCCTGGAAGGATACTGATAATTGAGTTGCTCTACAAAGAAGTAACTACGGTATGTGTGATTTGCCGTATCGTATTCTCATACAGCAGATACTCAACTACCTTCTTTCCCTGCCGAGGCAGATAAAGGAAAAATTTTTACTGTCTTCGTTCTTTTCGTTAATAGAATGATAGAAAGAGTATATATATCTCCTTAAGGAAGGAAGTTAATCCAGGAACTCTTTAAATCTTCGTGATTTCCTCATAAATCGCGGAAGAGACAGAATTCCTGTTCGTCTGTAGGGTTTACGGAAGGAAGTAGATATTTCCTATCCGCCATCATACCCAAACGTCGATGAGATTCTTATAAGAAAAACTCCCAAAGCGCTTGCCCCTTCATAACGAGGGAAGAGCATGAATGAAGAGTGTGTCCGCATTACTCAAAGAGGAGCCTCGCGACTGACCTCTCTCTCTTAAGAAGATTTGGAATATTCTGGCGCCTGGCTCCTTGCGCCTAGCGCCTGGATAGTTCCGCGCGCCTTGAATGTTCCGCACGCTAGAAAGGAGACTCGCTCCTGGAACGTTCGCTTGGTGAGAAAGGTCCCGTGCGCCCTGATAGTTCCGAGCGCCTACTAGTACCCCGTTTTAGAAAGAGCCTCTTGCCCGGAAACGTTCAATGAAGGATCGTTCTGATTGCCACTGTACTATAGGCTCCTTGTTCTAGCCGTCTGTTTTTCTGTTGCAATTTTTGCGGCCAGGCTGGCGCTTCGTCTCTTTGAAGGCGCCTTGCGCCAAGAAAAAATTTTCTAGAACGCGGCTCGCGCTCAGTTGCTAGAACGCGGCTCGCGTTTGGTGCTAGTCTGTTTTCTGGAACGCGGCTCGCTGCTGGCTGTCGCGGCTTCCTAAGTTCCTGGCTGGCTCTTGCTCAGTGTTCTCTTAGTTTTCAGAGAATGCGCTAGATCATCAAAACATATACATTCTTCGTCTTTTCGGATGTAAGATGAAGAGACGCACTTTTTTAAGGATGCCTTTTCAATGGCTATCCTTGGCAGTCTGGGACGCTCTACAGAACCTGCCGAGGGGACGACCTGACGGTGGGGGATTCTCTGAAACCCCTTACGGCCTTTCGACATTCCTTCTCCCCCTGGTCTTGGGAGCTTGAAAGAGGTCTAGGCCTGGGAGCGAGACAGAGCCGATCAGACGCACCCTCCACTGCAATGGGGAACACTAGTAATCACTTCTTACCTTTCAATAGCTCGCATTTTGAGCCACAATCCTTGTCTTCAAATTGCAATTATGAATTTGAAGTTTCTGCGAAGTAAGAAGGTGATGAGGATGCAATGAGGATGCAACACTACTAGTACTGTTAATACTCTAATTGCTCGTTAGTACGAGTTTCTAAAAAACTTTTAAAAGAAACGTATCTAGTTACATGCTTTACTGACTCCCTAAAGTAGGAAGTCAGTATATTTCCTCAATCAATTCTAACACTTATTACACATATTAATGAATAAATATTATATTTCCCTTTCTTGCAAACATATGAGTGTCTACCGAAAATTTCGGTAGTTACACAGTCATATATTCTTCGAAATTTTCGAAGCCAAATTCATTAAAAAGTTAATAAAAGCGTATGCCGAACCAAAGACCCAGTACTTCCCTGCAAAAGACAGCCCAGAAGATCGATGGCGATGAAAAACGAAAATCAAGTCAGGAGGTAGCAACAACATATGTTGACACTACCGCGACAGAGAAAATCTGGTTCTAGAACGGGAAACGGTTCTATTCCTGCCCACCCAGCGGCAGGGGGGGTAGATCACCTGACCTACCTGCAGCGTGTGCCGCGAAATTCGAATTTCTGTCGGACGTCAGAGACATAAGCTAAGTATATATCTGCCGGGGAAGTTGCATGTACAAAAAGAGTACTTACATCTTTCAATTACACACTTTCGCCCAAAATACATGACTCGGCGCGAGTGCGCCCGCCCTTGGCACCGAGACATAATTCAAGTCAATTTCATGAAAAGAGCGGAAATCGCCGCCTCTGTTGATTCATAATTAAGTAATGAAAATGAAAACAGTGTACTTACAGTTTCATTTTCAAGTCAAACAAACCATTAGTAGAAAACACAATATAAACCAAAGCAATACGTACGATGAAGCTGGGCACGAGGGAGAGCGATGACGAACACGTCCTTCACACCCGCGGCCGAAAGCAAAAGTGATTCTTCACCTCTCGGGCGCGCGGGCGCGCGCACGATCGGACAAGCAGTTAACTACCGTTCTCCCCTTGTTCGAAGCTTACGACCGTCCCAGCTGCCGCTAGTTACCTTCCTATTGTTAAAGGACCGAGGGTTTGTATTACGTATCGGAACAATGATGTTTTTTTCTTGTGAAAGACATCAGCAGCTTAATTTTTCCATCAACAGAATCAGTCTTCTGTATTACTACAGACTGTCCTCAAAGTTCAAAGTACATATTTAAAGCACAGCATTTCCCATAAATATTACTGATGATGGAAAATAAATACAAAAGTAAAAAAAAATCCTGAGAAAAAGGTCTTTGAAGTTAATTTTCCCACTTCATTAACCTCACTTGTTCCAATTTTTACATCTTATTTAAAACTGAATCTTTTGGGTGAGAACTGTAAGTTTAGAATTGAAACAGAGTTATCTATCTAAAATAATTTACAAGAATAATAAACTGGCAGATATAAAGCACATGCTGGTGATATTTGTCTAAGTTATAACCTATTTAACACATAGGACTCAATAGTAGACCTGAACTATCAGCTAGTTCTGATAGTGAGAGTAGACAAACTGACCTTAGATATTTTTTTACTTAAGTTTTATCAGAAATGATCAAGGAACAGAGGAAATGACAGACAAGGAAATAGATTCGTCAAGCATCACCAGTGGTGTGAGTAAACAGTTATCAAATTTATGAAAGGAAGGCACTGAAGATTCAGTTCGTAAAAAAATCAGTGCTCTGAAACTTTTAGCGGAGATAATAAATTCACATCTTCTACAGAATGCAAATTCATTTTTTATTAATTATTGTGAGGTTTTTCCAGATGAAATTTTTGGACAAGAGCAAACAATCAAGGTTTGTAACAAAGAATTTCATACTGAATAATGAAAATGGCCTTACTTTACTCAAAACACTTTGAGAGGTATCATACAAATGAATCATTAATAAAAGCTACATAATTCAGTACTATCTGAATACTAACCTACATGTCATTTGCATATATTTTCATTCTACTACAGTGGAACCTAGGTTTTTGTACGCCTCCCATATTGTATGTTTTGGTTTTTGTCCACTCTGTAACGCTCCATCCGGGCCCGGTCATGAAACGCCCAAACAAAGCATCCCGTTTTCTCCTGTGACCTATTCTGGCTGTTTCTCATTGAACAAGCATCTCCGCGAAAGTAGTCTGCATCACCGCATGTGTTCCCTGTGTTTTGTGTAATCATTTCACCATAAACTCACTGCAAAGTGTCATCATGGGGCCCAAGAAAGCAGCAAGTTCCACCCCTTCAGTAAAAAAGGTCGGGAATACAATTGAATTTAAGAAAGAACTTGTAACGAAGTATGAGAGGGGGACGCGTGTTGCTGATCTTGCTGGATGTACAGCAAGTCTGTGTCTACAATCAGCTCTATCCTGGCAAAGAAAGATGAAATAAAGGCAGCTAATGTTGCGAAAGGGGTCACGTCGCTATCTAAGCAGAGATCGCAACTAGTGGAAGACGTTGAAAAGCTGTTATAGGTGCGGATCAGTGAAAAACAGTTAGTGTCTGAAGCAATCATTTGCAAGAAAGTGAGGCTACTGCATAGCAATTTAAGTAAGAAAATGCCATCAACAAGTGATTCTCTTAGTGATTTTAAGGCCAGCAGAGGCTGGTTTAAAAAATTTAGAAAATGTACAGGCAACCATAGCGTTGTACGGCATGGAGAGGCTATGAGCTCAGATAAACATGCTGTCGGAGAATTCATTAGTGATTTCAAGCATATCTTGAGGCTGAAGGGTTCCTCCACAACAGGTCTTCAATTGCGATGAGACAGGCTTGTTCTGGAAAAAAAAGTGCCAAGACAGACCTACATCACACAGGAGGAAAGTTTATTGCCAGGGCACAAGCCTATGAAAGATAGTTGTTCTGTGGGAACGCCAGTGGGGATTTCAAAGTGAAACCCCCTACTGATGTATCGCTCTGAAACTCCCCAAATGTTTAAGAATAACAATGTCATAAAGAATAAATTTCCTGTGATGTGGAGAGCCAATAAGAAAGCATGGGTCATGAGGCAAATTTTCGTTGAGTGGGTCAATGAAGTGTTTGGCCCGTGTGTGAAAAAATATTTGCAAGAAAATCATTTGCCTCTTGAGTGCCTCCTGATAATGGACAATGCTCCTGCACATCCTCCGGGCTTGGAGGACCAGTTGTTGGATGAATTTAAATTCATTACCGTGAAGTTCTTCCCCCTACTACCACTCCTCTCATCCAGCCCATGGACCAGCAAATCATCTCGAACTTCAAGAAACTGTACACCAAGGCACTGTTTCAAAGGTGCTTCGAAGTGACCTCAGACACTGAACTGACCCTATGAGAGTTCTGGAAAGATCACTTCAATACCTTTAATTGCATAAGTCTTATAGCGAAGGCTTGGCAGGGAGTGACTTCTCTATCCATGAACTCTGCATGGAGGAAATTGTGGCCAGAGTGTTACCTCGAGAAGGATTTCGAGGGGTTCAAAGTTGACCCCGACAACCCTATGCCTGTTGTGGAATCTATTGTGTTTCTGGGGAAGTCCATGGGCTTGGATGTGAGTGGCAAGGACGTGGAAGAGCTAGTGGATGCCCACAGGGAAGAGCTAACCACTGAAGAGCTGCAAGACCTACAGCAAGAACAGCAACAACTGGCAGAGGAGAAGAGGAGGAAGAGAGGGGGGATACTGTGCTTATTTCAGAGATCAAAGAAACGTTTGCAAAGTAGAGTGATGTGCAAAATTTTGATGAAAAAAATTACCAAAACAAAGACGTTGTAATCCGTGTTGCTAACATGTTTAATGACAATGCTTTATAGCATTTCAGGCTAATTTTAAAGAAACATAAAAAACAAATGTCTCTGGACAGTTTTTTAATTTGTCAGGGGTCCAGTGACTCTCAGAAGAGAACTGCTATTTTTTAAAACCTTTATGAAGTATTGAAGACTTCAGGTAGACACTTTAAATGTTCTTTATACAGGTTACTAGATGATACTCCTTGATTTAGGAGAGAAAAGACGATACTTTTCCCAGCCTTTTTATTTTAGTTGGACAAAAAGTATTACACTGCATGAGAATGGCTTGGCAGACCTCATCCTATCTTCATGTCTGTAACACAGTGAAGCACTGGATATCTGAATACTATAACTACTGGTAGACTAACAAGATGTTACTTCTATCTGGAATAGTTTAGTTTCTCTGCTAGTGGCAAGTTTATATTATGCAGGTACAAAAGGAAACCCTAAAACACTTACTCTCTTCTCCAGTCAGTTTTGTAAGAGGAGCTGCCCACATTTGTAAGACATCTCCTGCGGTCAAAAGGCGAGTACCTTCCAAATTCCAGGACATGGTGTTGATGTAACTTTCTGCTTCAATTATGCCAGTCTGAATCCATCGATAATCAAGTCTCTGCAAATAAAAATAAAAAATGTAAAATACTATAGTCTGTCCAAACGAAATATATCTTAAGCCCCTCCCACTTTTCAGCCAATGGTCAATCAAGTAACATATCGTACAATTCTCCAGGCAGCCAGTCAGCCTGTTTCAGTCAGGCAGTCACGAGGGAATGGTGATAGATCAACTGCACGTCAGCTTAACAACTCAACTCTGAAAGTTTCGGATCCTCTTATTTTTAAAAAATTCTTTTAAGATATGCAAGATTAAAGACCAAACCCACTCATTTTGATTTATGACATTATAAAAAATTATGGCTAGGCTTATATACTTAAGCCATGTAGGCCTAGCAAAAATTTGTGTAGGCCATAGTTGTCGGTGTGTGGTTGAATCAAATTTGCTTACTCATTGTAGCACAGGCTTTTCCATCTGTTTTTCATGTTATTCCCTTCTTTTTCTTCTTCTCATTCAAAAGTTTTGTCTTTAATACTTACGGCCGTGTTTTTAAAGTTTTTGCCTACAAAAGACAATGTTGTTCGATTTCTATCATTAGGTCTCTCTCTCTCTCTCTCTCTCTCTCTCTCTCTCTCTCTCTCTCTCTCTCTCTCTCTCTCTCTCTCTCTCTCTGACAGCAATTACAATATGAACCATGGGACCATACATGAGAGAGAAAGAGATAAGTGAAACAGTAATAGAATAATACTGTAATGTAATAGTATCATTGATATCAGTGTGTAACAAGAGTTTATGCAAATATTTTGGGAAATGAAAGAAAGTCACTCTGAGCAGAAAATGTTCTATAAACATGTGCACTCTAAGACTTTGTTTGTCCGTGAGATGAATTTTTAAAATAACCATTATCAATTAACAGGCAAGCAAGCTGGCGTGTACGAGATATCAGAATGAGTAGTCACGGATATAGGGGGGAGGGTTGATGCAGCACATTAGGTAACTCTATTGCTACCCTTATGAACTGTGATTTTCTCTTGCAGGTTATTAAAAAATGTAACATTACAGTCCTTCAACTAGTAAAACACGTGAACAAACTTCATGTAATCAACTTTAATGATTAGCTTTGCGTTTCAAGAAAGTTATGTAATTATTGATGGTCACTGAATTCAAATGCACTCATGTCACAAAATTGTTGAATCAGGAGTCAGGACTAGGCCTACACCTATGCTGAATGATAGATAGTGACAGTAATCATAATGACAAGAGATTGTAGGTAGGGATGATACTGTACTTTGAACAATGTCAGCTTTTTTACCTCTTTGATTACTCTATGAATAAGATACCTTTGACAGGAAGAATGAAGAAAGTGATCTTCCATAATGTTCCCATTCTTTTTAATCTGACAGAGATGAAAGCACTTTCACAGGTGCATGCTTTTCCTTTGACTGGTGTGTGATGAATACTGGTCAGCTCCATCACCCTCCCCCTTCATATCCCTGATTACTCACTCTGACAATCCATATCCATGTTATCCACCCCGACATCTGTTCACCACTTAATTCCCCGTTTAATGATAACAGGTATTTTAAAAATTCGCCTCACCGACAAATGAAGCCTTATATGTTTGTAAAACATTTTCTTATCAGAGCGACTTTTTCTTTCATTTCCCAAGATATCTGCATAAACTTGTGTTATATTGCAACTTAATAATATAAAATAATGTAATGCTAAACAATATTGCTCATTAATGAATTAATACAATAATACAACGTAATGTAATAAAATAACATAATGGTCCCATAAATAAAATGATAATGAACCCAAAACCAGCATCCTTCTCCACCTCCTTTCATCTTTGAATATTATTATGAAAGCTATTGATGGTGCCAGATGTATGATATGTACCCTGAAGGGGTGTGTTCCTAGGTTATATCCAGACTGAACAGACTTTAGTAAGCAGGAACAGGACAGCTGCACAAATAGTCAAATAAATAAATAATAAATAATATAATAAATATATATATATATATAATATATATATATATATATAATATATAATTATATATATATAAATATAAGGTGAAGGACAATCCTTTATTCCCATTATATGTACTTTTATTGTCGCGACGTTTCAAGACATAAAAGTCCCATTATCAAGCTAAAAGAGAGATAAAACAAAAGTTAAAATCACAAACTCGGCATACATATTAAAAGCTTAAAAAGTTAACAAATATAAAAAGCAAGTGCAAGAGTAGGGAGGAGTCAATACCATCAGGTGCTGAAAGCACAGACCGAGTGACAATTCAGGCCGGGTCAGCTTCGACTTGAACTCACGAGAGATACAGAGGTGTTGGAAGACTGGGTGTTTAACTGCGGAACGAGTTGTTTAATGAAAAGTGATTCTAAAATAGCTAAATGCTGTTCGTTAGGGGATTGGCCTATAATTTTAAAATCTTTGTAATTCATGTCATGTTTACATTTCTTTGTGCGCTCGCGTATACATGAAAACTCAGGATTAGTTAATTTGACACCTGTTCTATAACTAACGCCGCGATGAGAGTCTAATCTCACTTTGAGTAACCTCCGTGTGGAGCCGACGTACTTCCCTAGATTACATCTAGGGCAATTAAATAGATATACGACTCCTGAGGTCATCAGTGGGACTGAGTTTCTCCTTGTGTTTAAACAGAGATCTGATATTCATTGGGTTGCAAGGTATTGTTTTAAATTATTCGATTGCAGGAAAAAAAACTTTCTATTAACAGTTTCAATTCATGGTAGAAATTTTTGTTATGGATAAATGGGACACTTGCAAACAGTCGTAATTTTGGCACTGTTGGTATTTTAATTTTAGGATGGAATATATTGTTCAAGAATTTGTACAGGTGTTTATAAAAAAGTTTCGATGGAAAACAATTGTCAGTGAAATGAATTACAAAGATTTTAAAATTATAGGCCAATCCCCTAACGAACAGCATTTAGCTATTTTAGAATCACTTTTCATTAAACAACTCGTTCCGCAGTTAAACACCCAGTCTTCCTCAACACCTCTGTATCTCTCGTGAGTTCAAGTCGAAGCTGACCCGGCCTGAATTGTCACTCGGTCTGTGCTTTCAGCACCTGATGGTATTGACTCCTCCCTACTCTTGTACTTGCTTTTTATATTTGTTAACTTTTTAAGCTTTTAATATGTATGCCGAGTTTGTGATTTTAACTTTTGTTTTATCTCTCTTTTAGCTTGATAATGGGACTTTTATGTCTTGAAACGTCGCGACAATAAAAGTACATATAATGGGAATAAAGGATTGTCCTTCACCTTGTATCGACTGATGTCTACTGGTTGATAGAACCGCCTTCAATTTTCACTATATAAAATTATATATATATATAATATATATATATATATATATATATATATATATAATATCTATATATATATATATATATATATATATACAGGCAGTCCCGAGGGTTACGATGGGGGTTCCGTTCTTGAGACGTGTCGTAAGCTGAAACATCATAAAAAATCCTAAGAAAACCTTACTTTTATTACTTTGGGTGCATTGAAAACTATGTAAAGTGCATTTTTATTGCATTTTTCATCAAAAAAAAACTTCAAATATTGATTTCTGGGCTCAGCTCGTGTCGGCCTATGAAAGGATCCTTAATATGATTCTTTCTAGGCAAAATTAATCTAAATCTTACCAGAGAAAAACAAAATTAAGAAAATGTCAGTAAAACTGACTCGCTCACTCTATAAAAAGAAGTGTCGGTATGAGAATAGGGGCGAGTGGGATCACTACCACGAGTCATTCACCATTTAGACCTTCCAATCCAAAATCCCCATAGAGAGAGCTGATACCTAACGGGTGATGCGGACGCTACTACGACTACTACTAATGGAACGCCACGCGGACAGCGAGGCCCCTAGCGGTCATTCCTTAATATTTCGCAGTACGCGTTGGAACGCATTTTTTTCACGTGTGCTAATCTCTTGGATTTATCTCCTCTTCTTTACCATGGAACGTGCTGCCATCGCATCGGCTAAGTTAAGTGCCTCATAAGTAGTATTTTACTGTATTTTAGTCTTCCAGGGACCAGTATTTTCCTTCTAATAGGTCATATACGGTTTCCCGGTCGGCTCGTGGCGGCGCCATGCTGCCTCATGTCTAGAATTCCCGGTCTTCCATACTGGGACTTCTTGTACTTATGGGCTTACTATATCACGTTCATCGTTTTTACATCGTCTTTTTAGCTAGGTTAGCCCGTTTACCATTCTCTTAGTTTGGTATTTAGGGCTATTCTGTATTCTGGCCCAGCATCCCGGCTCTTGCTCTTCATCGGCTATCGCTGGCTCCGAGTAGTCTTCTGTTCCTCGGAACAGTTTGCCTCCTCCTGGCTTCTTTTTCTTTTACTAAAAGTGTCTTTTCCACCTGTTATGATGTAATTTTAGTTCTTTTTAGGGTGTTAGGCTAGCCTAGTGCATGTCCCATGTATTGGTACAGCCTGGTTCACGTGGCCCTCCCACGGTTGTGTTGCTATCGCGGCTTAGGCCACTGGCGGTCACGTGTTCCATCGCACCTACCCTTCCCCTTCCCTCCCTACAGGTATAGGGAGGGGTCTGGGGACCCCTTGGTTGCTATGACAACCTCAGTAGCCTTCCTCCCTTCTTCTCTGAGGAGGCCAGGGGTTCTCCCCAGCTGGGGTTTTTAGGGCGACCACTTGTTTCGGGTACCGGGTCTCCGAGCGGGTAGTTGTTGAGACGGGGAGGAGTAGGCCACCCCCCCCCCCCCTCTCTCTCTCCCGCCGCGTTACGCCGGGGACCCCCTCCAGTTGTTCAGTCCCACCCTTCCCCACTAAATAACGAACGGAGCCTTCCGCCGCAGCCGGGGCACCTTTGGTTATAGTTCGTCTGGCTCCGCTAGCGGGTGCGGGGTGGTCACCTAGCGTGGTCTATTGCTTGCCTACTATATCCTTCCCTTTTTTCCCCCGCTACCGGAGGAGAGCTTGCTTCTTACCCAGGCACTCTTCTAGTAGACGGGGGAGGAAAGTTCGATGATTATTTTGTTATTTTTAAGGATATACCCTCATTTTTACGATGAATTTTAGTATTATAGACTGTGTGTATACCATCTCCGTCGTTCTCCGTCGTGGTTTCATACCTCACACCACACCTGGTTGGATTTTTTCTCTTGTCTCCGGCGTAGCCGGGGACAAACGCCAACCTTCTTGTTACCTAACACGTATTATGGCAGGCTCTGGTTTAATCTAACTTTACCGCTCCGGCATGCAGCGGAGCAATTGTTAGGCTGTAAGTGTTCTCCTGATGCTTATGTATCTTTCCACTTACAGGCTACCAACTGTCAGGTCCTAGGTGCAATGCGACCTTGTACGACCCATGCGCCCACGATGAGTGCAGGACTCACGCCCCATGTGCCACGAATCACAACGCCATGATCGTGGCTGGCACCCGAAAGCCTGCTTCCATCTGTTACGACCTTGTCAGTCAGCTGTGGGGGGGTAAGTCGATTGTAGACTTCTTTATCGTATTACTAACAACACTTAGTTATAAGCATTGTTAACCCGTCCCCGGCACTAGAAGCTTCATTTCGCCTTCTCTTTCAGGCTGCCGGTGTGAGGGAAGTCGCCCTAGCAACCCTGAAGGCTTGGGTGGGCGGTTTCGGCAAGAACGCCGCCAAGGGCCAGCCATACATCCTGGACAAGAAGCTGGCCATTCAGATCTTCCCCGGCGGCAAGTCAACAGGATATGTTGACCCCATCTCTGCAGCCCCTCTCATCGCTTCTATCCAGCAAGAGGTGCAGCAGTCGTTAGGGGACCGTGGCCACGCAGGAGACGGTCCAGATGTCGCAACCCTGGGAACCTTAATATTGAGCCTATGGCGGTAGGTGCAGAGGATTTGTTAGTTGAGGTAGGTGTGTCAGGTGCCCAAGGTCTTTCCTTGGGCGCTCCTGGATCTTCTCCTGTCCCTTCTTCTACTGCCTCTTTCCAAGGATTTTCGGGATCTGAGATCCCTGCCCGCTCTCCCGCTCTCTCTGTACCCCCAAAGGTGAAGGGACAGAGAGAACCGAAGACCCTCGTTAAGACGACTTCTAAAAAGTCGTCGTCGTCTTCTTCAGCTAAGAAGTCTTCGACTTCCTATGCTGACGCGGTGAAGGCTAAGCCGAGCTCCTCACACCCCAAGAGCTCTAGAAGCAAGGCTTCTAAGGAGAAGGCTCGCGCTCCTGCTGAGCCAATGCCTTCTCCGGCCTCCACCGCATCCACTCCGGCAACGCCAGTTGGAGTAGCGGGACCGAGCACCTTTGATCCCACTGCCTTCTCAGCAGTGGTGATGCAACTGGTAGGAGATGGTCGGCTCACAGGTCTCCGCCCTCGGAACCAAGTTCGAACAGATGTTCGCACAACTGTCGAACACTTTGAGTCAGTCGGGCCAGTCCATCCAAGATCTCTCTAACAGAGTTAGAGAGAATGAGGACCGAGTAGCTGGGCTTGCTCAGGTTCCTTACCCAGTCTCCCCAGTAGCAAGTGCTGGTATTCCCCAGCTACCTCCTTATGAGTCGCTACCAGCCTTCTCCATGGATAACCCATGGAGAGTAGCCGCTTACGCTCCATTCAAGGACGGTATGGATCTCTGTCCCGGAGTGTGGAACTTGAAAGGATTGAGGACTTCGAGTTTTATCCTCACCGGGATTGACGCAGCCTTTCATTGGGTATGCTAGGCTTGACCGCAGCGGTACTCACTAGGGAAGACAAGATCACCAGAGAGCATGTGCTTTATAGTAGAGAGCACGCTCAGCGGGAATGGGTTCACTGCCTTGAGGACTGGGAGTGTACCAACACCAAGCTCCAGGCTTTTTCAAGAGTCCTTTTACTATTTTTGCGACGGAGGAGGAGGCTTCTCTTCCGTTCGCTACCAAAATAGTGGAAGCGACTCTTCAGGGAGTCCTCAAGGATGAGCCCATGCCACAACTGAGGGAAGCGGAGTCTACTTCTCCGCTCTCCGCTCTTCCCAGCTTTCGGGGAATTGTGGGAGAACTTGCCTTCCACTCTTCACGCTTGGTAAGCTCAAACCGGACTGTGCAATGGACCAGTTTGGTGAAAAAAGCTTCCAAGGCTGCCTGATACCTTGATTCAGGCAGAGTTCGACGCTCGAACTAGGTTTAGGAGATCCCTCAATTCTCTAATCATTACTGAGATGGCTGCTTTATCGTATGGCACAGAACCTTTATTTAAGATTTCTGGCCAAGTCTCAGCTTCAAACGGTTCAGACGGATGCTTTCGACTTCTTCTAGCTAGGAGGAACTGTCGAAAGCACGTTCTGCAGGAATGCACTATTAGGCACGAACCTAATAGGCTCCTGGCTTCCAGCATGTGGGGGGCGGACCTCTTCCCAGAGTCCACGGTGAATGAGGTACACCATGAGGCTGCTAGGCTCAACCAGAGCCTCAGAGCTAGATGGGGTATCTCCTACTAAGAGGAAACAAGAATCCGCCCCCGCTGCCTGGTAAGAAACCAAAGAAGGCTGGTAGAAGATTCCAGCCTTACCAGAAACGTCAGCAGCAGCAGCAATTCGTTCAGGCCGTCCCAGTTACCCAACAGGGACAGCCTGCAACTTCAAAACAGACCCAACCCATCCTCCTTGTGTTTCTCCTCAGTCCGCAACCCTCGACCTCTTACGCACTCTCGCCGGCCTTCAACCCTGTTTATGAAAGTCAGGCTTACCCTCCCTTTTCGGGGCAGGCGAGAGGTAGCAGAGCGCGAGGCCACTTTCGCCAGCGTGGCTCAGGTATAGCGACAAGGGGTAGGCAGTTCAGAGGAGGGCGTGGAGGTCAACCCGCCCAACAACAATGAGGCTCCCCAGGTAGGAGGGAGGTTGTTCCTCTTCCGTCACAGGTTGGGGTTCAGCAATTGGGCACAGAGCATAGTGTCCAAGGGATTGGGTTGGAGTTGGATCAAAGATCCCCTCCAATCAGATCATTTTATCAGGAACCGTCAAAGGAATTGACAGATTATGCGCAGCGAACTCCTTCAGAAAGGAGCTATTGCGAGAGTCAAGCATTTAAAATTTCAAGGTCGCTTATTCAGCGTGCCAAAGAAAGGCTCAACAAAAAGAAGGGTAATCTTAGACTTGTCAAGGCTAAACTCATTCATCCTTTGCGACAAGTTCAAAATGCTTACCATTTCGCAAGTAAGGACCTTACTTCCTCGTGGAGCCGTCACATGCTCCATCGATCTTACAGACGCATACTATCATATCCCTATAGCCAGGCACTTCCGCCCATTCCTAGGGTTCAGACTAGGAAATCAGAAATTCTCATTCAAAGTGATGCCCTTCGGTCTGAATGTAGCCCCCAGGGTATTCACAAAAATAGCAGAAGTGGTAGTTCAACAATTGAGAACTCAGGGGATAATGGTAGCAGCATACCTCGAACAGATTGGTTGATCTGGGCACCACAGTCGAGGAATGTCAAAGCCACGGAAAAGGTAGTTCAATTTTCTGGAACATCTGGGTTCCAGATAAACAAAACGAAATCCAGACTTACTCCAGAGTCTCGTTTTCAGTGGCTAGGAATCCAATGGGATTTGTCTTCCCACAATCTGTCAATTCCAGTGGTCAAACGCAAAGAAATAGCCAAAGCTGTGAAACAATTTCTCAAATGCAAACAAACATCAAGGAGAAGCCAAGAAAGAATCCTAGGTTCTCTTCAGTTTGCCTCCTTGACCAGACATCCTCCTAAAAGCAAGGCTGAAGGATATAAACCGAGTTTGGCGATCGAGAGCAAACGCCAAATCTCGAGACAAGTTGTCAGTAATTCCACAGATCCTTCGCAATCAACTCCGTCCATGGACAAAAGTGAAGAACCTGGCCAAACTGGTACCCCTCCAATATCCCCTTCCGGTATTAACCTTCACACGGATGCCTCCCTGTCCGGTTGGGGGGATATTCTCAATTCAAACAAGTTCAGGGGACTTGGTCAGCTCAGTTCCGCCAGCTCCACATAAAGTTTTGGAAGCAATAGCAGTATTTCTTACCCTGAAGAGACTTCTTCCCCCGAAAAAGTCTCATCTAAGACTAGTTTTGGACAGTGCAGTGGTAGTTCATTGCATCAACAGAGGAGGGTCCAAATCCAAAACATGTGAACCATGTCATGATAGCCATCTTTGCCCTAGCAGACAAACACAAATGGCATCTGTCCGCCACTCACCTGGCGGGGGTAAGAAATGTGATAGCAGACGCTTTGTCCCGGTCGGTCCCTCTGGAATCAGAATGGTCCCTAGACGACAGGTCATTCCAGTGGATATGCCAGAGAGTCCCAGGTCTCCAAGTAGATCTCTTCGCTTCACAAGCAAACCACAAGCTCCCTTGCTATGTGGCCCCCAACCTGGACCCTCTGGCTTAATGCCACGGACGCCCTGTCGCTAGATTGGAGTCCAGTGGAGAAAAATTTATGTTTTTCCTCCAGTGAATCTGCTATTGAAAGTCTTGAGCAAGCTGAGGACTTTCAAGGGACTGGTAGCGCTGGTTGCACCAGACTGGCCCAGAGCAACTGGTATCCTCTGCTTCTGGAATTGGGTCTCCGACCTCAACGGATTCCCAATCCCAGGCTGTCACAGGCAGTACAAATGAGGACTGTGTTCGCTTCCTCAGGAATTCTTCAGACCCTAACTTTATGGACTTCATGAAGTTTGCGGCTAACAAAGATGCTAACATTGATCCACAAAACATCCTCTTCCTAGAGTCAGATAAGAGAGTCAACTATTAGACAATATGACTCTGCTGTTAAAAAATTAGCATCCTTCCTGAAAGAATCAAACACTACAACCATGACAGTTAACTTAGCTATATCCTTTTTCAGATCCTTGTTTGAAAAAGGTTTAGGCAGCTAGCACTATTACTACGCATAAATCGGCTTTGAAGAAGATCTTTCAGTTGGGTTTCCAGATAGATCTGACTGAATCTTACTTTACGTCTATCCCTAAAGCCTGTGCTAGACTTAGACCTTCTCAAAGGCCCTACTGCAGTCTCATGGTTCTTAAATGACGTCCTCAACTAGCATCAGATACTGACAACTCGTCGTGCACATTCATAATGCTCCTCAGAAAGACGTTATTCTTATTAAGCCTAGCCTCAGGAGCTAGAATTTCAGAACTGTCGGCTCTATCCAGAGATGCGGGTCATGTAGAATTCCTCCCCTCAGGAGAAGTCCTGCTTGCTCCGGATCGTAGCTTTTTAGCTAAAAATGAGGATCCTCTTGCAAGGTGGCTCCTTGAAGGGTGGGCTCCTTGGAAAGTCATCCCACTTCCGCAAGACCCTTCTCTCTGCCCAGTATCAACTTTAAGAGCCTTTCTATCTCGCACATCCTCAAGATCCTCAGGTTCTCTCTTCATGAGAGAAAAAGGTGGTACTTTATCAGTAAAAGGTATTAGACAACAGATCCTTTACTTCATTAAACAAGCCAATCCTGATTCATTCCCAAAAGCACATGACATCAGGGGAGTAGCCACCTCAATTAACTACTTTCAACATATGAACTTCGAGGATCTTAAAAAGTATACTGGATGGAAATCTCCGACAGTCTTTAAACGTCACTATCTAAAGTCCTTGGAATCTTTAAAATTTTCTGCAGTAGCAGCGGGAAACATTGTTTCTCCTGATACTGTATAGTAGTCATAGTATAGATCCAGATCTCCTTCCTACCTACCTCGTCTAACATGCCTCACCCTATCGCCATGCTACTCAGATACTCTAGCCTTAGCCACTGAGATCATATTAGTGGTTTGTCCCTTATTTTTTTTTGCTAGGGACATCCACACTTTGTACTTATAAGGTACTTCAGTGTCCATACCCTTATTTTTATGCTAGGGTAGGACACAATGTGTTTGTATATTATGTAAATACTTTGCTTAAGTGAATCTGTTTTGTTAACTTACATTACATTATTGTATACTACTATGTTTATTATAAGTTAATTTTAAGTACTTTTGTTGTTGGCTCTCTTTTTTATGCCATTGTTTAGCATAAGTTAGCTTTAAGTACTTAATTTGTATTCTGTATACCTGATTCACTTATATTATATATCTCTTTTTACTACTGTTTTTCATTTGTCCCTTTTTCCCATCTTGCCTGTTTCTCTGGTACTCTTTCATAGGCCGACACGAGCTGAGCCCAGAAAAGAGATTTTGACGTAGGAAAAATCTATTTCTGGGTGATTGGCTCGTGTCGCCCTATGAAACCCACCCTGTCTTGCTTTTCCCCCCCTGCAGGGCAAGATGTTCATAGATTAAGGATGACCGCTAGGGGCGCTGCTGTCCGTGGCGTCCTTAGTAGTAGTAGTAGCGGCCGCATCACCCGTTAGTATCAGCTCTCTCTAGTGGGGATTTTGGATTGGAAGGTCTAAATGGTGAATGACTCGTGGTAGTGATCCCACTCGCCCCTATTCTCATACCGACACTTCTTTTATAGAGTGAGCGAGTCAGTTTTACTGACATTTTCTTAATTTTGTTTTTCTCTGGTAAGATTTAGATTAATTTTGCCTAGAAAGAATGATATTAAGGATCCTTTCATAGGGCGACACGAGCCAATCACCCAGAAATAGATTTTTCCTACGTCAAAATCCCTTTATTTTGCATTTTTGGTGTCATATTTCTTCTGCCAGATGAGCGTTGTAGGCGTCGTAACCCTGAAACATGCGTCATAACCCTAAAAATAGTCTGATGAATATAATTGAGAAGCGCCTCAACCTCGGAACGTCGTAACCCGAACCTGTTGTAACCTGGGGACTGCCTGTATATGTATTGTGTATATATATATATATATAGATATATATATATATATATATATATATATATATATATATATATAATAATACATATATATATATATATATATATATATATTATATATATATATATATAATTATATATATATTATATATATATATATATATATATATATATATATATATATATATATATATATATTATATAACACGAACACACACACACACACGCACACACACACACACACACTATATATATATATATATATATATATATATATATATATATATATATATATATATACAGGCAGTCCCCAGGGTTACGACGGGGGTTCCGTTCTTGAGACGCGTCGTAAGCCGAAAATCGTCGTAAGCCGGAACGACGCTTGGAAATATGTCTTAAACTAATAAAAAGTTATAAAAACCTTACTTGTAATCCTTTGGTTACACTACATGTTGTTTCCTGTAGTTTTATGTACAACCTGGAGTTATTTTCATAAAAGAATGCTGGTTCTTGAAGGTAAAAACTATTGTAATCCTCTGGTGACACTACATTCTTGCAAGTTTTATGTACAACCTGGAGTGATTTTGCAAAATCTTGAGGGCTACAAGAACAGCTGATTACTATTTACGTATCATATAGACTAATTAAAGTAAATGTATCTTTAAATAGGCTTATATATTAGTATCACAAACATTTCCTGCCATGAGTCAGAGGCAGTTTAATGAAACGAACACTTCTCTCTCCTATCTGTTCAGAAAAAAAACGTTACGTCAATCCCCGAGACCATTGTTGCCAAAGCGTCTCTCTCTCTCTCTCTCTCTCTCTCTCTCTCTCTCTCTCTCTCTCTCTCTCTGATCAAATTACATTGGAAAACTGACATACGATTGCCCTAATATACGAATGTTTTGAGATATAACAGAAAATTTGCGAAAATACAAGCTTGATATACAACGAAATATTTGAGATACGATTTTGCGATGAGTGTTAGTTGTATAGGCGACCGATAAATGGCGTTCAGTCTGTTTGTTTGTTGGTGCTGCATGTTAACACGTCGTTGTTTAGTTCGTTGTATTTGCGCCTATTTTTCGTGTTATTTTGTCTATTTTATTATTAACCATGGGTCTCAAAGCTAAAGACAAAGCAGGTGATAAGAAAAAACCCAAGAAAATGATTTCGATGGAAGCAAAACATGAAATTATAGCAAAGCATGAACGTGGCGTTCGTATCGTCGATTTGGCAAACGAGTATGGTCGAAATCCTTCTACAATATCCACGATCATCAAGCAGAAGGAAGCTATAAAAACCCCCGAGACCATGTTGCCAAAGCGTCTCTCTCCTCTCTCTCTCTCTCTCTCTCTCGCTCTCTCTCTACCTCTCTCTCTCTCTCTCTCCCTATCTCTCTCTGATTTCAAATTACGTACTGGATAATGTCTCTCTTTGGATACTTCGATTTTGCCAAATATTGAGGGCTACAAGAACAGTTGATTACTATTTACGTATCATATAGACTAATTAAAGTAAACGTATCTTTAAATAGGCTTATATTATTAGTATCAACAAAACATTTACTGGCATGAGTCAGAGGCCGTTTTAACGAAACGAACACTTCTCTGTCCTTAACTCGGAGCGTCGGAAGACGCCTCTCTCTCTCTCTCTCTCTCTCTCTTCTCCTCTCTCTCTCTCTCTCTCTCTCTCTCTCTCTCTCTCTCTCTGATCAAATTACTGGATAATGTCTCTCTTTGGATACTTGGAATTTGCGTTGTAATCTAACCAGAAACTTCGTTTTGTTATTATTACTGGAAACAAGCAATGATTTTTTCATTATTTGCGCTTTTGGACTGTTATATGTTAAACTAGTATGTATTCATTCGCTTGGAAACTAGTTCCGCATATGAGGCGTCACTAAAAAACATAGAAAAATACAACATAAAAAGTGTCGAAAATCATCATAATCTCAAAATTTTTGTTGTAATCTAACCAGAAACTTATTTTTATTAATATACTGTGCTAAACTATAAAGGATTTTTATCATAGTATGCGTTTTTTAAAAGCGTCGTTAACTCGGAGCGTCGGAAGACCTCTCTCTCTCTCTCTCTCTCTCTCTCTCTCTCTCTCTCTCTCTCTCTCTCTCTCTCTGATCAAATTACTGGATAATGTCTCTCTTTGGATACTTGGAATTTGCGTTGTAATCTAACCAGAAACTTCGTTTTGTTATTATTACTGGAAACACGCAATGATTTTTCATTATTTGCGCTTTTGGACTGTTATATGTAAACTAGTATGTATTCATTCGCTCGGAAACTAGTTCCGCATATGGAGAAGTCACTCAAAAACAACTTTTTTTAGAAAAATACCAACATAAAAAAAGTTGTCGAAAAATCATCATAATCTCAAAATTTTTGTTGTAATCTAACCAGAAACTTATTTTTATTAATATACTGTGCTAAACTATAAAGGATTTTTATCCATAGTATGCGTTTTTTAAAAGCGTCGTTAACTCGGAGCGTCGGAAGCGTCAGCGTCGTAACCTCGGAACAGCGTCGTAACCCAGGACGGATTTTTCCATTGAATATTTAAGAAAAAGCGTCGTAACCTCGGAACGTCGTAAGCCGGAACCGTCGTAACCCGGGGACCGCCTGTATATATATATATATATATATATATATATATATATATATATATATATATATATATATATATAGTATATATATATATATATATATATATATATATATATATATATATATATATATATATATATATATATATATATATATATATGTATACACTCACACACATATATATAAATGTATATATATATATATATATATATATATGTGTGTGTGTGTATACATATTCACATATTATATATATATATATATTATATATATATATATATATTTATATATATATATATATATATATATATATATATATATATATAATATTATATCTATATATTATATATATAATATATATATTTTAATATATATATATATAATAAATATTAATATATATTATAATAATATATATATATATCTATATATATATATATATATTATATACATATATATATATATATGTATGTATAACAATTCCTTAAAGCAAAGGTTTTTATGAAACAATCAAGAGCAAATCACTGTTTAAAGAAATGAACTAGCATCTAGACGGCTAGAGCATATGTGAAACCTCCAATGACAAAGGGGGACTTATCTAACTAGCCAAAAGCTCTCATCTCTAGGTTTGGTGAGGTGAACCAATAATGATCGACAAATACAGTAAGAGATTGTAAAAGGTACTCGAAATGCAATTAAAACGTTTGCACTCATGAATACCTGAAAATTTGTTTAAAAAAAATCATATATTTTCATATAAAATACAAAACCTTCTTACTTTTACTCCTCAAGTTAAATGGTTATTTTGAATGGAATAAAGGGGTTTCTATGATCTTCAACTGTTATGTTCATTTATAATTTCTGTTCAGGAAAAAATTTCTTGCACATTTTGTTCACCAAGAATCATTATTCACAAGGTGTTTACTTCTATGCTTGGCCAAAACTGATTTGCCCAAGTTGGAGTTAGTCCTCTGTGTCCAATTACATGGCCAACTCATATTTCTGATTATGCAGTACTACTAGTAGGTATATCTCAAATGTACTACATATAGTCTATTACAGTTCTGAAAAATCTGAAAAAAGGAGCAAAGAATGCACTAAGATATACAAATCAGCAAACACGAACAGTATAGCATAGACGGTTAGCTTGTTATAGATTAAACCCACTTTGTGCTGGAACAGATTGTTGTGCTATAGTAACCTGTCAATATAGACAGTAATATACGGTAAGTATGAGAAACAAAGGTAACAGTAACTCTGCCTCTGCTGAAGTCATCTTGTCAAGGTTACCAGAAGAATCAACAATTAACTCAAAAATGAAGACCATGAGTTTCCTTCACTAAATACATTTCTTTTTCCATAAGAATAGGGAGAATGCTTCCAAACAGATGAGGTACAATTACTTTGAGAACAAAATCTGCAAGGGGACTGTGGGCACAGAAAAGAGAGGGCTCATTGGTAAACCAATTACACAAAAGTAATAACTCCTCTCTGGGATAAATAATGTAACTGAGCTAGATAGTGTCAACATCAGTTGGAGCATGAGGCCAAAACACAAACCAAACAGATGGTAAGAAAACCTTACTCAGACTTTGCAACCCTTAGGACTTTTGGGAAGATAACAATGGGCAAAAAAAAGGAGCAAGAGTCTGCAAAAAACTAAGATATACTAAGTACCTTGCACTTCAAATTAGGGATAAGTAGAGAACCAGGAGATGAACAAGGTGTGGATTAGGTTAACAGAGAAGTAGTATATGCCTAGCCTAGCCTGTAGAAAAAAATGCTTGTTAAATTGACCTCCCTTGTGGCTACAATAGACTGTACAAAAACCAAGACATTACAAAGGACAATAGGATAACAAAAGGAAACACACAATGCACCCTAAAAAGATAAGGTGATTGATTATCAGCACAGATAATTCTACTGTTAAATTTCAATTATATAGCATGTAGTACTAAGGGGCTACTCTACCAGAGGAAAAATACTCACCTAAGGGGGCTGTTGAAAAATTCTTCCATGTACAGAGTACTAACAAATTACATTTCTATACTGCACATAAACAAAATCTGAGGTCTATATACTGCTTGGTCACATAAGAGTTTGAAGTAATCATAGAAAACTTAATATATTACACTTATTAAAAATACTGAGAATGGCATGAAGAAGAAACAATATTAATTTCTAAGAAATAAGCAAAAAACATTCTGGCACAATTCACACTTACATGGCCATTTGTTTGACTATTAAGTGGTGTTGGTTCAAATATGCAAACAAGTTTTCCATATGCAGCGGCAATCTTGCCAGTGTCTGTTGAACAATCCACACACGATATCTGGACGTTGTCATGGCACACCCCAGGAATGACTTGCACACGCTCATAAGTGCTGGCTAAGATTACCATGTTGCAACCAGCTGCATATGCCTAGAAAAGAGAATTGACATTATATTTTGCATGACAAATAATATGAATTCATTGGCTAAATTTGATCTTTCACAAATCACCATTTTGTTTGCTAATTTTCTCAATAATTTTGGAAAAATAAATTTTTTTTAACTAATTTGTATTTTTCATAGCTAATAAACCTACGGTCTTAACATTAGGATAAACCTGGTGCCAGCTGGAACTGGTTTAAAACCATAAAAAATTGTAAATTCAAGGAATCTTTGGTATCTGCCATCCAATATGTAGTTGAGGCGGAAGTGAGTCAGAGATCACCCTTGAACCTAGTGATACATTAGTATTTCTTACAACCCACGATGAAACAAGAGGGATGGCTAGAGGTGGGCAGTCAATGTTAAGACCTCAGGTTTGTTAGGTAGGAAAAATGCAAATTAATTTAAAAATTTGTCATTAGTTCATATGTGGAACAAACCTTCAGTCTTAACTAGGATACTGTAGACTCACACTTGGAGGGAGGTATGAGAATCCTGAACCAACTGCAGGTTCAGCACACCTGATCATTCTTCTTAAAAATGAGGATTCTAAAGAAGCGGACCTAAGCCTTTGAGATGTTAGATATGTGTGTACAGGCAGTCCCCAGTTATCAGCGGATTGGTTATTGGCAATTCGGTTTTATGGCGCTTGTCTAGTGCCATAATATTGGCAATTTATGGTGCCATAACAGGCAGAGTTCCGCTTATCGGCGGCGACATAAGGCGCCAATAATAGAGTTATGGCACCATAACATACCTAACTTAGGTGCCATAAGGGTGCTTATAGAGGTGAGATCCAGTTATTGGCACCATGGCGGTTTTCGGTCATCGGCACAGCCTGGGAACGGAACCCCTGCCAATAACCGGGGACTGCTTGTATGTGGATATCTAACACCCAGTCCACTGGGTTTAAATATTAAAATGAAACATGTCCAGATTCATTGCATATACATAAGTAAAAAAAACTATACTAGGTATATCTGTTATAACAACAAACCACGTTACCTACAAGAAATGGGCTTGTCACCACCCCTTATTCCCCTTGCTGGAGAGAGAAGTGAAGCTACTGGGAAATAGATTTGTATGTTGTATGGAACATAAAAAGTGCTGTAACAGTATGACTGCAATACTCACCGGCATCAAGCCAGTTCCAGCATATGATGTGTCTATTCTCCTAACTCCTCCACACTATCATCTTAGGTAAGATATAAACTGTCCTGCCAGGGGAACTGGATGAGCTACACTTGTTGATCAGCCACCACTAGACCCAATTCAAGTAGAAGAAAGTGAAAGTAGTTTGGCGCAGTCAGGAACCAGCATTCAAAATTCTATGAAGAGATAAGTTCTTCTCAAATGCCAGTGAGGAACCTATTCCTCTGATCCTATGTGCTTCTGCATGCACAGTACAGGCAGTCTCCAGTTATTGGCGGATTCGGGTGATCCAGTATTATGGTGCCTGTCTAGCCCCACAAAATTGACGATTTACAGTGCCATAACAGGCCAAGTTTTGGTTATCGGTGCCATAAGGTGCCGACAATAGAGTTATGGCACCAAAACATACCTAACAGAGGCGCCATTAACCAGATATGATAGCCATAAATCACCTAGTTTCAGTTAATGGCGGTTTTTGCTTATCAGCACCCTGCTGAGAACGGAACATCCGCTGATAACCGGGGACTGCCTGTATTGGTGACAGAATTTGATGATGAGTACGCAGCTTGCCTAGTCACCTCATGTAGTTGAATGACAGGGTATTCTAGGACACCTCTTTCTTGGCCTGGCTCGTGTTAACAAGTCCTTTAGATATCAATGCAGTGCTCTGATGGGGCAAAGCAATTACTATTGAAAGTTGTTGATAACAAACTCCATACCGGAGGGAACGGAAAAAGAGGCAAATCAGTCATCATGAATCAAGGGAATTTGGGTCTTAGCCACGAATTCCAGGACAGCTACTGACCCCAACCCCTTGTGTGTTTATGTCGTAATCCTGACCATGGAACTCTGCAACTCTTTCCAAAGAAGCCAAGGTCGAAAGGAAAACTGTTTCCAAAGTAAAATGCCCATGAGAAAAGATTTAGTGTACTGATAAGTTAGATTTGTACTATTAATATATGCAACAGTATCATGAGCAATGACAAGGAAAATGGAAGTGAGTTTGAAAAGGTGCAACTAATTGTTAGGATCCACTGAAAGAATAGTGAGAAGACTAATATGATTATGGATGTGGGAGAGAAATCTGGTGTTCAAATGTTTGAAAACATACTGAGATGGTTTGGGCATATCTGGGGAAAGAGAGGAACAACTTGGCAGAGTTCAATTTGTTTATGCCCTTGCATCCATTTAAGGGGAGGAGGGCAGGCTCCAATCATGTAATTACTATGTAAAACCTTATTCTCTTATACAAAATGTAATTTCTATACAAGTAACTTAACCAGTAATTACATTGCTGATTCCCACGCTGACATGAAGTGGGATGCATGGCCACATCTACCCCAAAACATCAGGAATGATAATGAATTTGAGAATATAGAAAATATTACCAACAATGCAACAATGATACAATGTTTGTGGTTTCTTTACCTGATAACAGAGTCATTGCAGGAAGATACCACCTTTCTTTGTTTTTGTTTGTTTGTTTGTATGGTGCTTTTACGTTGCATGGAACCAGTGGTTATTCAGCAACGGGACCAACGGCTTTACGTGACTTCTGAACCATGTCGAGTGTGAACTTCTATCACCAGAAATACACATCTCTCGCTCCTCAATGGAATGGCCGAGAATCGAACCCGTGACCAACGAGGTGGGATGCTAACACCATACCAACCACGCCACTGAGGCACTTGATACTACCTCAGGTTGACGCTTGTCTTATTACATAGTGGTGTGGCAGTATAGCTGAGGGTTGCCTACTGGGTACAGTACAAATATGATATTGTTAGAATACAATAAAGTTTTGTACATACTTACCCGGCAGATATATACTTAGCTTATGTCTCTGACGTCCGACAGAAATTCGAATTTTGCGGCACGCTGCAGGTAGGTCAGGTGATCTACCCCCCTGCCGCTGGGTGGCAGGAATAGGAACCATTCCCGTTCTAGAACCAGATTTTCTCTTCCACCTGTCTCCTGAGGGGAGGCTGGGTGGGCCATTCATCGTATATATCTGCCGGGTAAGTATGTACAAAACTTTATTGTATTCTAACAATATCATTTTTGTACATGCAACTTCCCCGGCAGATATATACTTAGCTGATTGACACCCTTGGTGGTGGGTAAGAGACAACTATTTACTGAATAGACAGGTAAACAACATACGTTGTAGGTAATAAAAAAAAATAAAACCTTGGTTCCTACTTGTTCAGGCGGAAGATTCCATGGCTAATGCCTAGGAATCTGCTTCGCCTCAAGAGCCTCAGCGAGGATGTGACCTATGGCTAAGAGTTCTTGTGGGTCTGTCGATGGGGTCTTATCCATTTACTCGACAGAGCCTCTTACATGACAATATGCACAACACCGATCCCGATCACCTGATCCTAACACGAGGGTTAGTGCTTAAGTTGAAAAGAGTTATCCCCAAACTCCTTTCAAACAACCCAAAGAAAAAACACGACGTTAAATAAAATTTAACTCACTGGTTAAGGATCAGTATCGGCTCCCTATCCCAGCAATGTATCCGCAGACACGTATCAACCAAGAGAGAAGGATCTCTCGTAGGCTATCTTGACATCCTTCGGATATGGGAAGTCAACACAGAGTTGCATCTCCCGTATGTGACAGCTAATATGTCCTTATGACATATTGTTAAAAGCTCGCACTTCATGCGCTTTTAATTCTCAGCAGTTTGAAGGAATCATCAATGCACTTGTCAAGTGCTTAGGAGATCACATTGTCTCAAAGAAGGCCAGGGCATTCTTTGATATAGATCTCTTCTGGATGAAGCCTGGAGCCTGGCTAGCGCTTCGTGCCTGGCAGGCGCCTAGCGCCTGCCTAGCGCCTCGCGCTGGCTGGCAGCCATTGCGCCTGAATGGCGCCTTAGAGCCTGGTTGGAGCCTCGCGCCTGGCTGGCGCCTGATTGGCTCCTCCCTCCTGGCTAGCGCCTCGCGCCTGGCTGGAGCCTTGCGTCTGGCTGGAGCCTTTGCGTCTGGCTGGCGCCTTGCGCCTGGAGCTTGGCAGAAGACTTCATGATTACTGTCTATGAGTCTGCATGCCTCAAGAGTTTCAGCGAGGTAGGGACCTATGACTGACAAACCCTTCTGGATCATGTCAATGGGGGCTAGCCCGCTTACACGACAGAGCCTTCTCGGATCATGTCAATGGGGGCTAGCCCGCTTACACGACAGAGCCTTCTCGGATCGTGCCAATGGGGGCTGACCCACTTACATGGCAGAGCCTTACCTGTATCATATCAATGGGGACTAGCCCTCTTACATGAAAGAGCTTTAGGTTTCTCTTTACTGGAAGGAGCCTTGCGCCTGGATGGATCCTCAATCCTGACTGGAGCCTAGCCTTGAAGGAGCCTGGCACCTGGATGGCGCCTGGCTGGCTTCTAGAGCCTGGCTGGCTCCTAGAGCCTGGCTGGCGCCTCGCGCCTGGCTTGGCTCCTCCACACTTGCTGGAGCTTCGAGCTTGGAAGAGTCTCTAGGCTGTCTGGCGATGTCCACATCGGACACTCTTATATCTGTCCGATTTGTTCGCCTCTGGCGCATTTGCGCCAGGTTGGAGGCCCGCTCCTTCTCAGTATCCGACCATGACAGAGTTCCTTGGAACTGTCCGCCTCTGGCGTTTTTCGCCTGTATTGGCATTTGGCGCCTGGCTGGCGCTACATTGTCCGAGAGTCCTGAGCAACCACATAGTCTATCAGGAGACTGGAGAAGAGTGGAAGAAATTCTTCCCCTTTGATCTTTTGGCCCCTGGCAAGGGGAGGTGATTGTAGTCAGCTACATCCAGTAGACGACAGGATATCTAACAATACGAGAGAGAAGAGTCTTCCTCCGAGGAGGATCCTTCGTGAATACTTCCTTTGCTAACGAGATCCCTTCTTACATGTTGATGAGGTTCCTCGTTGCAGAATCTTCCCTATCCTTGCCCGAAGGAAGGGAAGGAGTCTGGAAGTCGAAGGAGACTCCGAGCTGAAATTGGGCGGAACCCTGATTTCTAGTCTTATTGTATTCTTCTGAATACCTTCTGGGAAGCATTTCGAGCCCTCATCGCACCCCGAAGACTCTGTAGGCAAACGTTTAAAAACCATCTCTTCTTCTGTAGAAGAAAAGTAAGTACCCTGCCTGGGCAACGAAACTTCTATCTGAAAGCGTTGCGTCAGGAATAGAGGTTTTATGTTCTTTTGCCAGGACATACTATGCTGGCAAGAACCCATTGCCGAGTCTCCATTGAATCTGATGCGAGATTCCAATGCACAAAAAATTCACATTGTCTTCTTGGTCGTTTAGGGCTAAGAGAAACAAAGAATTCCTTCATAAACTTTCTCAAAGAAGTTTGATGAGGAGCAGTTCCATTTTGTCAGAACACGGAATCTGTGGCCACAAAAAGATCCCATTCGAAGTACCTGATATCCTACTCTTTGTCGTATTGCGGTATCGTATAAGATCCCGAAGATCTTAATCTTCTGTTATCTCTAATTCCCCTTGTAGAGACAGAGTAATAGCCTTTTACTGCGTTCTTTGATAGCAGATATATACCTAGGTGATTCTTCCCTCTGAAAGTGAAGAAAGAACCTCGCTATGTGGTTCACAGAGGTATCGGAAGAAAGGACAGTTTCCTCATTCCATCTAGCACGATCTGCAGCAATTCTATGTCTTAGCCATGACTATTGTCATTTACCTTGAAAAATCCTCTCATTCATGTCCACTTCTGGTCAGTCTGCACGCGGAAGACTCAGAGTGGAGAGGTTTTTCAGGTCTATTTATAATGATTCTGATAGAATATCCAGATACTTGGAAAAGCCTTACGAAACATGCTGTGAGAAGAACGTGACTTCTGTTGAATCCAACTTCTCTAAGGCCAAAATGAGGCATTCATCCTCTCTTCCTTTGACGCCCATTTATCTTAATATCTGTTAAGAATTTATAACTAGGGGAAAAAAGACTAAAAAAGTTTTATTCCCCTTCTTTAAATTAAAGATGTCGTATATTGCTACCTCTCTTGGTTCAAGGAAAAGGAAGCAGTCTATAGGAAGCCTGTTCGTCTTCTACCTTGCGAAGAGATCTATGAAGAAGACTTCCCGCAGGTTCTCAAAAACTCTTTTCAATAAATGTTAGACATACGTTAACAGTTATTATCTTCGATCGAGAAGGTTCTCACGGACATGCAAAATCTTGCATCGAACCTTTAAGGATCGTTACGTTCCGTGTCTGTTCCCAAAATAGGTTCTCTTTTGTTAACGCGAACAGGGGCGAAAAAGAGATTCTCGATGCTCTTTGCGATATGAGAGAGTCGTGGAATTGGCCTAAGTGATAGTTAAAAATAAATCATTTCATCATTCCTTGTAAGCGACCCCTTTCCGATTAAATGGGTAATGAAATCAGGAACGAATCTTGCCGTTACCGAGCCTCCGAGAGGCTACTGGTTTGTTGTTTGTTTGTATGGTGTTTTTACGTGACTTCCGAACCACGTCGAGAGTGAACTTCTATCACCAGAAATCCACATCTCGCACTCCTCAATGGAATGCGAGAACGAACCCGCGACCACCGAGTGAGAAGCAAACACCAAACCAACCACTACTGGACTCTTAGGTTAATAACTCGCTAAACAGGAAAATATCTTGGATGGTGCTTCTGGCGCATTGTGCCAGGCTGGCGGCGCTTCTGACGCTTTGCGCCAGGCTGGCGCTTCTGACGCTTTGCGCCAGGCTGGCGCTTCCTTCTAGTTCTTTTAAGGTTATGTGCCAGAACATCTGTGCCCTTATGGTACCCGACATCCTTCACGTGTTAATTCCGTTCTTAGTAGGAAAAAACTTTTATATACGTAGTATAGTCCCATTCAGGGAAACAACTTCTGCCACTAAGAGAATGTTTCCCATCCGACTCACCCATTTCTCTTGAGCAATATCCGATTCTAAAAAGGTTGTGTGCGTTATATTTAGCCTCGAAAGGATGAGAGAATTATATTATATCGTGCTCTGCCGTATTAGAATCCTTTATAATACTGTCACCCATTGTGGTAAACAGCATTAATCTAGGAAACCTTTGTAAGGATACTAGGAATTCTGTAGTTAACCTCGGTATGTGCATAAGACTTGACCATACCATAGTCTAAAAATGAATTCTCTTCTACTACATTCATCTTCTCACTAAGCATGTACTCTAATAAGCCATGCTTTCGTAAGCATGCGAGCATCATATAATATAGAGTTCCGCTGCGTTAGAATCCTTTAATAATGTTACCTACGGTAAACAGCATTGAAATGTTTGTAATATCTTTCTTATTGAAAGCTTCTTAGCAAAGGCAGACAATATTTTATTTATGTTTGCTTTAACTATCCCCTCAATCCGAGATTGTAGGGGAGAGACACGGTTAGTTATTCCATCCCGCAGGAGAGAGACATGTAACCAACCACTCATGACCGCAACCTACATGTTATTTTTGCGTTGGTCTCTAAGGCGCGATAGCAGTCTCCGTTAGCCGTCTGGCCTTACTCTTCCAGAGTTGCCAGCTACTCCATTAAATAAAGGAATCTTATAAAATTATAATCGAACTTCAGGAAGTTCTTATTCATGCATATTAGCGAAACAAGACTTCGATAAATCTAGAAGCTAAGTAGGTGTTGTCTTAACAATCCCTTTAAGCGTAGTCCTTCCTAGGAAATTCCTGGAAGGATACTGGTAATTGAGTTGCTCTGCAAAGAAGTAACTACGGTATGTGTGATTTGCCCCGTATCGTATTCTCAAACAGCAGATACTCTACTACTTCTTTCCCTGCCGAGGCAGATAGAGAAAGGAAAAATTTTTACTGTCTTCGTTCTTTTCGTTAATAGAATGATAGAAAGAGTATATATATCTCCTTAAGGAAGGAAGTTAATCCCAGGAACTCTTTAAATTTAAATCTTCGTGATTTCCTCTATAAATCGCGGAAGAGACAGAATTCCTGTTCATCTGTAGGGTTTACGGAAGGAAGTAGATATTTCCTATCCGCCATCATACCCAAACGTCGATGAGATTCTTATAAGAAAACTCCCCAAAGCTCTTGCCTCTTCATAACGAGGGAAGAGCATGAATGAAGGAGAGAGTCCGCATTGAGAGGAACTGCCAAACACAGGAGTCTTCTGAATAATGAAAAAAAAAAAATGGCTTCTCTTAGTATCAGAATCCTTCTGACAAACGCGACGGCGTTGCTCAAGTTAAAAACTCAAAGAGGAGCCTCGCGACTGACCTCTCTCTCATAAGAAGATTTGGAATATTCTGGCGCCTGGCTCTTGTGCCTAGCGCCTGGATAGTTCCGCGCGCCTGGAATGTTCCGCACGCTAGAAAGGAGATCGCCCCTGGAACGTTCGCTTGCGTGGAAGGTCCCGTGCGCCCTGATAGTTCCGAGCGCCTACTAGACCCCTTTTAGAAAGAGCCTCTTGCCCGGAAAACGTTCAATGAAGGATCGTTCTGATTGCCACTGTACTATAGGGCTCCGTGCGCTAGCCGTCTGTTTTTCTGGCGCAATTTGCGCCAGGCTGGCGCTTCGTCTCTTTGAAGGCGCCTTCCGCCAAGAAAAATTTTCTAGAACGCGGTCTCGCAAGCTCAGTTGCTAGAACGCGGCGCGGTTGTTGGCTCGCTTTGTTGTAGGACGCGGCTCGCGCTAGTCTCTGGAACACTGGAACACTGGCTGTGGAACGGGCTCACGCTGGCTTGCTGAACGCGGCTTCCTAAGTTCCTGGCTGGCTCTTGCTCAGTGTTCTCTTAGTTTTCAGAGAACGCGCTAGATCATCAAAACATATACATTCTTCGTCTTTTCGGATGTAAGATGAAGAGACGCACTTTTTTAAGGATGCCCTTTCAATGGCTATCCTTGGCAGTCTGGGACGCTCTACAGAACCTGCCGAGGGGACGCCTGACCGGTGGGGATTCTCTGAAACCTCCTTACGGCTTTCGACATTCCTTCGCCCCTGGGCTGGGAGCTTGAAAGAGGTCTAGGCCTGGGAGCGAGACAGAGCCGATCAGACGCACCCTCCACTGCAATGGGGAACATAGTAATCACTTCTTACCTTTCAATAGCTCGCATTTTGAGCCACAATCCTTGTCTTCAAATTGCAATTATGAATTTGAAGTTTCTGCGAAGTAAGAAGGTGATGAGGATGCAAAAAAAAAAAAAAAAAAAAACACTACTAGTACTGTTAATACTCTAATTGCTCGTTAGTACGAGTTTCCAAAAAACTTTTAAAAGAAACGTATCTAGTTACATGCTGTTTACTGACTCCATAAAGTAGGAAGAAGTCAGTATATTTCCTCAATCATTCTAACACTTATTAACACGTTATTAATGAATAATATTAATATTTCCCTTTCTTGCAAACTATGTGAGTGTCTACCGAAAAATTCGGTAGTACCACGTCATATATTCTTCGAAATTTTCGAAGCCAAATTCATTAAAAAGTTAATAAAAGCGTATGCCGAACCAAAGACCCAGTACTTCCCTGCAAAAGACAGCCCAGAAGATCGATGGCGATGAAAAACGAAAATCAAGTCAGGAGGTAGCAACAACATATGTTGACACTACCGCGACAGAGAAAATCTGGTTCTAGAACAGGAATGGTTCCTATCCTGCCACCCAGCGGCAGGGGGTAGATGCACCTGACCTACCTGCAGCGTGTGCCGCGAAACTTCTAAATTTCTGTCGGTAACGGGTCAGGACATAAGCTAAGTATATATCTGCCGGGGAAGTTGCATGTACAAAAACAAATAACCAGTGAATACATCATCACCAATACAGTGGTCCCCCCGTATTTGCGGGGGATGCATACCAGACCCCCCGCGAATAGTTAGAATCCGCGAATAGTTGGAACCCATATAAAAACACTGAAAACAGCCTATTTTCTAAGTAAAAACTCAAGAGAAGCCCACTAAAAATTTTTATACTTGGTTTTTATAATAGTTTATCACAAAAAGTTCATTTTATGATGAAACTGATAAAAAAAATGATATTGTTATGATACAATAAAGTTTCATACATACTTACCTGGCAGATATATACTTAGCTAAGACTCCGTTGTCCCCGACAGAAATTCAAATTTCGCGCCACTCGCTACAGGTAGGTCAGGTGATCTACCGGCCTGCCCTGGGCGGCAGGACTAGGAACCATTCCCGTTTTCTATCATATTTTCTCTCTTCCACCTGTCTCTTGCGGGGAGGCTGGGTGGGCCATAATCGTATATATCTGCCAGGTAAGTATGTATGAAACTTTAATGTATCATAACAATATCATTTTCATACAATCAACTTACCTGTCAGATATATACTTAGCTGATTGGCACCCTTTGGTGGAGGGTAAGAGACAGCTACTTCTGGAATAGACAGGTAAACAACATATGTTGTAGGTATAAATAAAACCTTGGTTCCTACCTGATAGGTGGTAGACTTCGTGGGTGTTGCCCAGTAGTCTGCATCAACCTCAAGAAACTTTAGCGAGATATATGATCTATGGCCAAGAGTTCTTGTGGGTCTGCCGATGGGGTCTTATCCGCTTACTCGGCAGAGCCTGAAAGGACTTTGTCAATGGGTGCTGATCCACTTATATGACAATACACCTTATGAAGGAGCATACAACCAATCCCGACCACCTGATCCTAACCACATGTTAGCAATATAGATTGTTCCGAGTTATCCCCCGAACTCTTCACAACAACCATAACTCAAAAAACACAATACGCACACATACATAAATTTCAAAACAAAATTTATACTCATCTAATAAGATATCACAATAGTTTCTTACTGAACAACAGTGACTGGCCGCCAGTGCGACACCAAGCCCATTTTGTTAGAAGAGACTCTAGAACATATCTAAAAAGAAGGTAAGTATATACTTAAGGATTGGTGTTGGCTCCCATACCCAGGATCGTATCCGCAGACACGGAAGGACCTAGAGAAAAACATTTCTCATAGGTCACACGAATGTCTCTCAAGTAATGAGATGCAAATACTGAGTTGCATCTCCAAAATGTCGTATCCAAGATGTTTTTAAGTGACATATTCTTTTGAAACGAGAGAGACGTCGCTACTGCTCTCACTTCATGAGCTTTCACTCTCAACAGTCGAAACTCTTCGTCAGGACAGTATTTATGCGCGTCTGTAATGACGTTTCTCACAAAGAATGCAAGAGCATTCTTGGACATCAGTCTCTTGTGGGATCTTTTATTTTACCGCGCACCAAAGACCTTGTCTAGAGCCCCCCATCTGGTGTTTTCTCTGAAGGTAAAACTTTAGAGCTCTTACAGGACATAGAGACCTCTCTGCTTCTTCTGCCTACGAGACTCGATAAGCCTTTAACCTCGAAGGACTTAGGCCATGGGATTTCGTGGGGGGATCTCGTTTTTTAGCTAAAAACAATGGTTTTTTAAACGAGCAAATAGCTGAGTCCCCCTTGAATCCTACTCTATCCTCCAGAGCATGTATTTCACTAATTCTCTTTGCTGTAGCTAAAGATAATAGGAATAAGCATTTCCTAGTGATGTCTCGAAACGACGCCAGATGATGGAGGTTCGAATCTTTCGGATGACAGGATTTGGAAGTACTACATCTAGGTTCCAGTTAGGAGGAACCGGTTCCTTAGACTTCGTAGTCTCAAAGGATCTTATGAGATCGTGGAGATCCTTGTTATCTGCCAGATCTAATCCTCTATTCCTGAAGACTTCTAAAAACCTCCAAGTGGGAGGTTTTTAGAAGGTGGTGCAAATCTAAGAAGTTGTCCTCCTCCACTACCTCTGTAGCGGAAATTGCTGATTTCCTGCTGTTCCCGAGAGAAGAATCTCATCTATCTGTATCCACAATAAAGGGATACAGATAGATGAGATTCTTCTCTCAGGAACAGCAGGAAATCAGCAATTTCCGCTACAGAGGTAGTGGAGGAGGACAACTTCTTAGATTTGCACCACCTTCTAAAAACCTCCCACTTGGACTGATATACTTGTCTAGTGGAGGCTCTGCGGGCTCTCGCGATCACGCTTGCAACTTTACGAGAAAACCCTCTCGCTCTGACGAGTCTTTCGATAGTCGAAAGGCAGTCAGAGCGAGAGCGGGGAGGTTTTGATGATACCTCTGGAAGTGTGGTTGTTTGAGAAGATCCATCCTTCTTGGGAGGGATCTGGGAAAATCTACCATCCACTCCACCACCTCCGTGAACCAATCTTGTGCCGGCCAAAAGGGGGCTATCAAGGTCATCCTCATCCCCTTTGAAGCCACAAATTTTTTCAGAACTAGTCCCAGGATTTTGAAAGGAGGAAAAGCGTAGACGTCTACGTGAGACCAGTCTAGTAGGAAGGCGTCGACTATCAGAGCTCTGGGGTCTTCCACGACCGAGCAAAAGACTTCCAGCCTTTTGGAGAGGAACGTGGCGAAGAGATCCACATGAGGGGTCCCCCAAAGAGACCAGAGATCTTGACACACCATCTTTGTGTAGGGTCACTCTGTGTGAAGGACCTGGTTCCTCCTCGCTGAGTCTGTCCGCCCTTACATTCCTTCTCCTGAATGAACCTTGTAAGCAGGGAGATGTTCCTCTGGGACGTCCAAAGCAGAAGATCTCTTGCAAGTTCGTAGAGGAACAAGGAGTGAGTTCCTCCTTGTTTCCGAATGTAGGTAAGTGCTGTGGTGTTGTCCACATTTACTTGAACTACTTTGTTTGACACAAGAGGTTCTAGACTCTTCAGAGCCAGGTGTACGGCAAAGAGCTCTTTGCAGTTTATGTGCCAAGACACCTGCGCTGCTTCCCAGGTGCCTGACACTTCCTTCAAGCCTAATGTTGCTCCCCAACCTTTCTCCGACGCGTCGGAGTACAATACTAGGCTTGGGTTCTGGATTTTCAGGGAGATTCCCTTGTTCTCCTTCAGAGGGGGCAACCACCATTCCAAGTGCGGTCTCATCTCCACTGGAATGGGAAAGGCGTCTGAAAGATGTCCGGTCTTCCAACTCCAAGACCTCTTGAGGAAGAATTGAAGTGGACGTAAATGAAGTTTTCCTAGCGGGAAGAACTGTTCGAGCGAGGAAGGCTCAGCCATTCCCTCACCGAAGTCTGTTCCTTCCCTAAGAAGAGAGAGACTTTCTGCAAGCCTTTTGCGATTTTCTCTTGCGAAGGAAATACTCGAAAACCCCGAGAATCCATCTGAATCCCCAGATAGACTAAGTTCTGTCTGGGGGTCAGCTGTGACTTCTCGAGTAATCCCAACGATCTGATCAGGTTTAGTGTCAATGTAAGGTCCTCCAAACACTGTCTCTCTGATCTCGCCCTGATGAGCCAGTCGTCCAGATACAGAGATATTTACCACCTTTGAGGTGAAGAAAACCTCGCCACATTCTTCATCAGGCTTGTGAAGACCTGAGGAGCTGTGGAAAGGCCGAAACACAAGGCTCTGAACTGAAAGATCCTTCCCCCCATCATGAAACGGAGGTACTTCTTTGATGAAGGGTGGATCGGGACGTGAAAATAGGCGTCCTGGAGATCCAGAGACACCATCCAATCTCCTTGGCGCATAGCCGCAAGGACTGAGGCCGAAGTCTCCATAGAGAACTTCTCCTTCTGAACAAATTTGTTCAGAGCGCTGACGTCTAGTACCGGCCTCCAGCCCCCCGAGGCCTTCGCAACCAGAAAAAGGCGATTGTAAAACCCCGGGGAGTTTTGATCCAGTACTAGTTCTATCGCCTCTCTTTCCCACATCTGATCCACCATCAGTCGAAGAGTATCCCTCAGCACAGGATCCTTGTACTTGGCTGACAGTTCCCGCGGAGTTGAAGTCAGGGGAGGACTGTCCAGGAAAGGGATAAGATATCCTTTCCTTATCACAGACATTGATGAGGCGTCTGTGTTGATACGTGCCCAGGACTCCACAAATCCCAGGAGACTGGCACCTATGGTGTTTGGAGGAGGAGAAGCATCACTTTCCCTTCTTAAAGGGACGGAAGGCAGACCTACCTCTCTTCTCAGGAGCCTTCCTTCTTGAGGGTGCTCTGGAGGTAGGGCCACCTCGAAAGGGCTGACCCGACGTACTCGGTCCTTTCTTTTCCACCACAGTCGCAGGTCTCTTCTTCCTTGATGACTGGGTAAGAAGGTCTTGAGTCGCCTCCTCAGTTAATGAACGGGAAATGTCTTTCACTAACTGAGAAGGAAACAAAAAGTCCGATAAGGGAGAGTACAACAGTGCTGCCCTTTGAGAGTGGGAGACTGCTTTAGTCAAAAAAGCACTGAAGACTGTCCTCTTCTTAAGAAGTCCCGCTCCAAATAAAGAGAAGATCTCAAACGAGCCATCCTGTACCGCCTTGTCGATACATGACAGAATACACAGGAGAACTTCTGGGTCGAGTCCTTCTGAATCATGGGCCTTCTTGGACATCACCCCAAGGGACCAATCTAAGAAGTTGAAAACTTCTAATACATGGAAGAGTCCCTTGAGGAGATGATCCAGTTCTGATATGCCCCAAGTCACACGGGCAGAGTTCAATCCTTGCCTTCTTGACGCATCGACTAAAGTCGAAAAGTCCGCTTCAGCCGAAGACGGAAGAGAAATACTACCCATATTCTCTCCCGTCTGATACCAAATGCCCCGTTTACCAGCGAGTCTTACTGGGGGCATGCAGAAGACCGTTCTGACCAACTCCTTCTTCGAATCCATCCACGAATTCAAAGACTGAAGAGCCCTCTTCATAGAAATGGTGGGCTTCATTCTTAGAAAAGATGAAGACTTCTTCGCCTTTGCGCTCGAGAACAGAGAGCGCGGAGAAGGAGGAGCGGCAGGGGATAAAGCGTCTCCGTATTCTTCAAGAAGCAGGGCTGTCAAGACTTTGTAGCTTGATAGTCCTTCTCTTCCACGATTCTCGTCTTCCGAGTTTTCCTCCAACTCGGGGTCTAGAGGAGACTCCGTAGACAAATCAGGACGTCTTTCCTCTGGGGGAGACAAACTCCAGATAGGAGAGGGACTAAGGGAATGATAATCCCTCCTTTTCAAAGTTTGAGCTTTGTGAGAAGCTTCCCTCTTGGCTGGCGCCAAAAGCCTAGGCTTCTCCCCATAAAAGGATGACGCCTCGCGCTTGGATGACGCCTCTCGTCCGCCGAGCGTCCTGGCTGACGCCTCGCGCTTGGCCGACTCCTGACGTCTGGATGACGCCTCGCGCCTGGAAGACGTCTCGCTCTCAACTGGCGTCCTGGCTGGCGCCTCGCACTTATATGACACTGTATGACGCCTCGCGCCTGTAAGACGCTTCACGTCTATCTGGCGTCACGTCTCTGAAATATGGCTCTCTCGATCTCGATCTTAGAAAAAGCAAAACTTTTTCCGGCATGCTTGGTTTGGAAGACGCAAGCTTCATGTCTGAAAGATGCCTCGCGTTTGGCAGGAGAGAGAGGACGAGACTTTTTGATCGGAAGAGAAACGTCCTTCTTACGAGGAGGATCTCTCGCCAAAACTCCCACCAATGAGGCTAGCTGTTCTTGTACAGCAAGGAGAATTTTCCTTGAAGCTTCTCCCATCGTTCATTTCAATTCAATGGGGGGAGAGAAGTCGAAGGCAAGCGGTCCGCTACGTCCATGTAGGGAGACATTGACGCAACCTTCGCCTTTTTGATAGAAGAGGGAGCTTCATCTGAGAAGCGCTCCGGGCTTGAATTCAAATCAGGTTCTCTCAAATGCCATTTCAGTGGCCTAGAAAGGTCCGAATCCTTCCACCCTCGTTTAGGTGAAGGAGAGGGAGAGGAAGAGAAACACTCTCGCAGGACGCTTTTTCTATAGTGGCCCTGAACAGCCTGAAGCGAAACAGAGCCTGCTGAAGGGACGTCTGACCGTTGGGGATTCCCCACGACCTCCTTAAGGCTTTCGACTTTCCTTCTCCTCTGGGCATGGGAGCTTGGAAGAGGTCTAGGCCTGGGAACGTCGCAGAGACGATCAAACGCCTCACAACACTGGGAGCACTCACTTTCACTGAACATTTCACTTTCAACTATCCTTACCTTGTAAGACCGCCATTTTGGACTTCATCTTATGATAGTAGCCTTCAGAATCGGCGATTTCAGAGGCCGATTCTGAAAGTAAAGCTTGTGAATTCGACACAGAGGGAGAATCAAAATCATCAAAGTTAGATATAGGGTCAATAAAAGGCTCAATAGGCCTTGTACTCACACTCTTCAAACGTCTAACCCTATCCCTCTCTAACTTCCTCAAATAAGAAGTTAGAGTCTTCCATTCTTCTGCATTTAACCCCTCACATTCATGACAGGTATTAGTAGAAGAACATTCAAACCCCCTACATTTACGACATACAGTGTGAGGATCAACCGAAGCCTTCGGTATCCTCACCCTGCAGCCTACATTCACACACATTCTCACACTGACATTTGAGTCAGACATACTGAGAAAAAAAATCAAAAAGCAAGTCCCCAAATTCAGTCCACAGTAGCAATGCCAAAAACCACGATCCAGATACGTTCACCAAAAAAGCGAGAAACGATGATCAAAGGTTGAAATAAGAATCAATAAGTCAGGAGGTAATAACAACAATGTTGATGAACCAAACAAAAACTTCTTTCAGTTTTCTTCTGAAGATTGAAAAAGAAACCCACAAATTCAATTTGTAACTTGTTTACTTCTAAGTATTTACATTTAGTTTTACTCCACACTCGAGTACTTTCAGGCCCTTCTGTGGCCCATTCTCAAGAGAGTTGGATGTTAGCCTGTGTCAAGGCCCAGCAGTCTTCTGGAACTTCTTCTCGTTGTGCTGTCATTTATGCGATGGCTGTTCTGGTTTTCTTGAGAGTTGCCAATCCCCTCTTGTCGCTCTGATATCCTGAGCTGATGGTCAATGGGATTCACACTTGTGGTAAGGGTGTGGTCACCGTAAGTCTGTTGGGCAGGAAACCTAATCTCCAGGTCAGCAGGGTCAATCTTAGCTTCTTTTAATATCAAAGCTCGGCTTATGGGATCTTCTGAGGTAAAACCTTTGTTTCCTTCAATTACTTTGATCTCTCTGATAAGCGCACCTTCTACTACCCTCCTGTGACTAATTTTGTTGCTTTTGTATATAAGCCTACTGTTTATTTTTGAAATCCATCCTATGGTCATTTTCCCAACAATGTCTACAGCTATAGCACTCCCTGAGAGTTAAGCTGTTTACCTGCCCTTATTTATGTTCTTGGACTCTAGTCCTTATTACCCTACCCATGATTCCTTCCACAATATCTGTTCTCCACAATTATTGCAATTGATTATGTATACCCCCGCCTACATCATCTGTATACTGTCTTCTCCTTCCAATTTATTTTTACATACTTGTTTTTTAAGGTAATATCAAAGGTATATACAATTTATATTGACTTTCTTTCATTTTTGACGTGATTTGTTTCATTTAGGCATAAAAGGGAGGGCAACTACTTTTCTTGTTTTCTTTATTCCATGTACTCTCTACATTCGCTCTGTAAAATATTTTTCTAGCTTTGGTGAGTGCCCTTTTTCTGACCATTCCGGGTATGCTAATGCATCGAAGCTTTTATCGATGTAATTTATTTCTTGCTCTATCTTGCAAGGGTCACACTTCTCATTGCCCCTAAGAAATAAACCTGTTACAACCCTATTTTTATATCATGACTATGAAAAGAGAAGAAATGAATATATGAGTTTTGTATGTGTGGGCTTTCTATATGTGCTGAATTCATATCCTGTTTCTTTTCTTTCTATGAGTATGTCTAAAAAGGGCAGTTTATTATTGTTACTTTTCTCTAAAGTGAACTGGATATTGTTATCAAACTTATTGAGCTCATCTTAGAAAAGTTTCTATTTATTTCCATCCCCTTGCAGAATAGCAAAAAATATCATCCACGTATCTCCACCATCCTTGCAGTTTGTTTTAAGTTAGGGACATTCACATTAGGAACTAGATTATTTTTCGAAATATTCCATATAGATGTTAGCGAGTATAGGTGATAATGAGGACCCCATAGCTACTCCATATTTTCTGTTTGTAACATGTCCCTCAAACGTGAAATAAGTATCACTGACACACAATTTGATCAACTCAAGGAAGACGCCTATTTCGAAGTTTGGATTGAAAATACCTCATTATGTTTAGTCTGTAGGAATTCTAATACTTTATCTAAGGGGACATTGGTGAATAATGCTACTACATCAAAACTAAACCATGTGTCCCTTTATATTCGTGTTTTTCTTATTAACTTTGTCTGACGAAAATCTTACTGAATGTTTAATATGGGATTCTGAAAATATACTAAGTATATTCCTAGTTCTCAGCTAACACACAGCTAAGTTTTTGTTAGGAGATTTCCTACTAGAAACAATAGGGCGTAGAGGGCAGCCCTCCTTGTGTATTTTGGGGCTGCCATATATATATGCAAGCTCAGGTAATTTACTTGAGAATAATTTAGTGCATAGCATGTCCTTCCATTACCTAGTCTACTGATTATTTTTTTCACATTCTGATTAAGGTATTCTGAAGCTTTGGATTGTTGGAGGATTCTCTATTTTAGCATAAGTAGTTTCATCATCTAGTAGCCTGTACATTTTAACCCTATATTCTGAGCTATTCATGATGACAATACTACCCCCTTTGTCAGCTTTCATAATTCTAATATCTTTGTAGCTTTTTAATCCCTTCAGAGCGATACTAAATCTCCTTGGCAAGATATCTCCAAGTTTGCTTTCATTACTCCCGATCATCACTCCTCTGAGAAAAGGAGCTAAATCATTGTGATGTTAACATTAAGGTAGTTAATCTTGCTGTTGAATTCTATGTTAATATTGTTGTAGTCCCTGCACAAAAATTTAATCCTAGCCCTAGTGCTGCTGTTTCATCCCTAGTCAATAATCTACTTGAGATATTCTTTATATTATCCATATTGCTAAATTTATCCAAACCGAATACTAAAATAAACTCTCTAAACTTATTTTAATGTTGACCATGTTACGATTGTATCAAAGTTTACTCTTACTGTTTGACCTGCCCAACAACTTTTTTGTACCACTCACCCCTTATGGTCTCTTGAAGTGTGTGTGTACTCCTTACACCAGCAAATGCAGCTTCTTTCTTCTCCCTAAGCTCTTGCAAACTGATCCTTGATGTATCCTTCTTGAAAAACTGCTGAATGCTTCTCCACTCCAGGGTCTTCTTCCAATCCTGCCATATGTTTTTGGACACACTTTGTTCTTCAAACATTCACTTATAAACCAGATCTTGTTTTTCATGGCTTCCTTGAGTTGATCAAATTGTGTGTCAGTGATACTTATTTCACGTTTGAGGGACATGTTTTACAAACAGAAATATGGAGTAGCTATGGGGTCCTCATTATCACCTATACTCGCTAACATCTATATGGAATATTTCGAAACTAATCCTAGTTCCTAATGTGAATGTCCCTAACTTAAAACTGCAAGGATGGTGGAGATAACGTGGATGATATTTTTGCTATTCTGCAAGGGGATGGAAATAAAATAGAAACTTTTCTAGATGAGCTCAATAAGTTTGATAACAATATCCAGTTCACTTTAGAGAAAAGTAACAATAATAAACTGCCCTTTTTAGACATACTCATAGAAAGAAAAGAAACAGGATATGAATTCAGCACATATAGAAAGCCACACTACAAACTCAATATTCATTTTTCTCTCTTTTCATAGTCATGATATAAAAATAGGGGTTGTAACAGGTTTATTTCTTAGGGCAATGGAGAAAACGTGTGACCCTTGCAAGGATAGAGCAAGAAATAAATTAAAACATCGATAAAAGACTTCGACGATGCATTAGCATAACCCGGAGAAATGGTGGTTCCAGACAAAAAGGGCCACTCAACCAAAGCTAGAAAAAATATTTTCACAGAGCGAATGTAGAGAGTACATGGAATAAAGAAAACAAGAAATAGTTGCCCTCCCTTTTATGCCAAAAATGAAACAAATCACGTCAAAAATGAAAGAAAGTCAATATAAATTTGTATACCTTTGATAAATACCTTAAAAAAACAAAGTATGTAAAAATAAATTGGAAGGAGGAAGACAGTAATTACAGATGATGTAGCAGGGGGGGGGGTCTTATACATAATCAATTGCAATAATTGTGGAGACAGATATGTGGGGGAATCAGGTAGGGGAATAAGGACTAGAGTCCAAGAACATAGAAGGGCAGTACAGCTTAACTCTCAGGGGAGTGCTATAGCTAGACATTGTTGGGAAAATGACCATAGGATGGATTTCAAAAACAGTAGGCTTATATACAAAAGCAACAAAATTAGTCACAGGAGGGTAGTAGAAGGTGCGCTTATCAGAGAGATCAAAGTAATTGAAGGAAACAAAGGTTTTACCTCAGAAGATCCCATAAGCCGAGCTTTGATATTAAAAGAAGCTAAGATTGACCCTGCTGACCTGGAGATTAGGTTTCCTGCCCAACAGACTTACGGTGACCACACCCTTACCACAAGTGTGAATCCCATTGACCATCAGCTCAGGATATCAGAGCGACAAGAGGGATTGGCAAACTCTCAAGAAAACCAGAACAGCCATCGCATAAATGGACAGGCAACAACGAGAAAGGAAGTTCCAGAAGACCTGCTGGGCCTTGACCCAAGGCTAAACAAATACCCAACAATATTTCTTCTTGAGAATGGGCCACAGAAAGGGCCTGAATAAAGTACTCGAGTAGTGGAGTAAAACTAAATGTAAATACTTAGAAGTAAACAAGTTACAAATTGAATTTGTGGGTTTCTTTTTCAAACAATGTTGATACCACCGGCGACAGAGAAAATATGATAGAAAACGGGAATGGTTCCTAGTCCTGCCGCCCAGGGCAGGCCGGTAAATCACCTGACCTACCTGTAGCGAGTGGCGCGAAATTTGAATTTCTGTCGGGGACGACGGAGTCTTAGCTAAGTATATATCTGACAGGTAAGTTGATTGTATGAAAACCAGGAATTTCTGGATATTTCTCATAGAAAAATACCACAAATAGGCAAATTTTCTGTGAATATTGCAGGGAAATGTTCCCAAGAGAAATCCGCGAATGTGTGAGTCCGCGAATCTGGAGAACACGAATACGGGGAGTCCACCGTACCACCTAAATATAAAAACACTAACCAACCATAAAAAGTCTGGAGGGCACTCCAGGTACACAGTACCCCCAGGCTCCCATAAAAAAACTCGACACAACATTTTCAAGGCAAAGAGAAAATAAAAGGAAGGGTTGCTTCCTATGCCACTTCTCCCATCACCACAGCCACTGAAAATGGACCCGAAGCACTGCAGTTACTGTATAAGGTTTCCACTTCCTTTAAGTAATGCAATGCAAACAGACTTGCATTTCCAAAAAATGATATTGTTATAATACAATAAAGTTTCATACATACTTACCTGGCAGATATATACATAGCTAAGACTCCGTCGTCCTCGACAGAAATTCAAATTTCGCGCCACTCGCTACAGGTAGGTCAGGTGATCTACCGGCCTGCCCTGGGCGGCAGGACTAGGAACCATTCCCGTTTTCTACTCATATATTTTCTCTTCCACCTGTCTCCTTGCGGGGAGGCTGGGTGGGCCCTAATCGTATATATCTGCCAGGTAAGTATGTATGAAACTTTATTGTATTATAACAATATCATTTTCATACAATCAACTTACCTGTCAGATATATACATAGCTGATTGGCACCCTTCGGTGGAGGGTAAGAGACAGCTACTACTAGAATAGACAGGTAAACAACATCTGTTGTAGGTATAAATAAAAAACCTTGGTTCCTACCTGATAGGTGGTAGACTTCGTGGGTGTTTTCCCCGTAGTCTGCATCACCTCAAGAAACTTTAGCGAGATATGTGATCTATGGCCAAGAATTCTTGTGGGTCTGCCGAAGGGGTCTTATCCACTTACTCGGCAGAGCCTGAAAGGACTTTGTCAATGGGTGCTGATCCACTTACATGACAACACACCTTATTAAGGAGCAAACAATCAATCCTGACCACCTGATCCTAACCACCATGTTAGTATTAAAAATTGCTCAGAGTTATCCCCAACTCTTCACAACAACCGTAACTCAAACCACAATGCACAAGCACACAATAATTTAAAAAAAAAAATTTTATCTATTACAAGATATCACAAGAGTTCCTTACTGAACTGAAGTGACTGGCCGCTTGTGCGACAACTGCACTTGTTCAGCAGAAAGTCTAGAACATATCTATATTTAAGGATTGTTGTAAGCTCCTGTACCCAGGATTGTGCCCGCAGACACAAAAGGACCTAATGAAAAACATTTTTCATAGGTCACACGCACGTCCTTCAAATAGTGAGCCGCAAACACAGAATTACATCTCCAATAATGTCGCTTCCAAGATATTCTTCAGCGACATATTTCTCTGAAAAGAGAGAGACGTCGCCACTGCCTCACTTCATGAGCTCTTACTCTCAGGAGTTTTTAAGGAATCGTCCGTGCAAGCCTTATGAGCGTCCATAATTACGTTCCTGACAAAAAAGGCTAATGCATTCTTAGACATAGGTCTTGATGGATCCTTCACTGAGCACCACAGGCCTTGTCTAGAACCTCCCAACTGTTCCTTTTTCTTTAAGTAAAACTTTAATGCCCTTACTGGGCAAAGAGACCTCTCCGGTTCCCTGCCGACGAGACCCGATAATCCTTTTACTTCAAAGTTTCTCGGCCAGGGGTTCGAAGGATTTTCATTCTTCGCTAAGAATAATTCCTTGAAGGAACAGATGGCTGAATCTATATTGAACCCGACTTTGTCACTAAGGGCGTGCAGTTCGCTAACCCTTTTTGCCGTTGCCAGTGACAAAAGGAATAAACATTTTCTCGTTATATCACGAAACGAGGCCAAATGTAGGGGTTCAAATCTCTCTGAAGCTAAGAACTTCAGCACTACGTCTAGATCCAGTTAGGGGGAGAAGTCATTCTAGACTTCTTGGTCTCAAACGACCTAATTAGATCATGCAGATCCTTATTGTTTCCCAATCTAGGCCTCTATTCCTAAGACGGCCGATAGCATACTTCTATAGCCCTTTATCGTGGCTACGGAGAGCTGCGATTCTTCCCTCAGAAATAACAGAAAATCAGCTATTTCTTTTACAGAGGTACTGGAGGAGGACAACTCTTTGACTTACACCACCTTCTAAAAACTTCCCACTTGGATTGGTAAAACCCGGATAGTGGAAGTTCTTTCCGGCTCTAGCGATCGAGCTTGCTGCTTTACTAGAAAAGCCTCTCGCTCTGACAAGTCTTTCGATAGTCGAAAGGCAGTCAGAGCGAGAGCGGGGAGGTTTTGATGAAACCTCTCGAAGTGTGGCTGTCTGAGAAGATCCCTCCTTGTGGAAGGGATCTGGGGAAGTCTACTATCCACTCCAGTACCTCTGGAAACCATTCTTGAGCTGGCCAAAAGGGGCTATCAGGGTCATTCTTGTCCCTTTGAAGTCACAAACTTCCTGAGTACTTGTCCTAGAATCTTGAATGGGGGAAATGCGTAAACGTCTACCTGAGACCAATCTAGTAGGAAGGCGTCTACTGCTAGAGCTCTGGGATCTTCTACTACTGAACAGAAGACTTCCAGTCTCCTCGAGAGGAACGTGGCCAAGAGGTGGGTCGACTATGAGGAGTTCCCCAAAGAGACCAGAGCTTGAGGCAAACTTCTGAGTGGAGGGCCTCCACTCGGTATGAAGGACCTGGTTCCTCCTGCTCAGCCTGTCCGCTCGTACGTTCCTTACTCCCTGAACGAACCTTGTCAAGAGCGAGATGTTCCTTTGGGATGTCCACAACAGCAGTCTCTTGTGAGTTCGTAAAGGGCATACGAGTGAGTACCTCCTTGCTTCCGAATGTATGCCAGAGCGGTTGTATTGTCCGCATTCACTTGTACTATTTTGTTGCATACTAACGGTTCGAAGCTCTTTAGAGCTAGGTGTACAGCTAGCAGTTCTTTGCAGTTTATGTGCCAGGACACTTGAAGAGCATTCCAAGTGCCTGACACTTCTCTCTTTCCCAAAGTTGCTCCCCAACCTTTTCCGACGCGTCGGAAAACAATACAAGGTTTGGGCTCTGTATTTCCAGGGAAGTACCTTTGTTTTCCCTCAGTGGGAGTAACCACCATTCTAGATGCCGTTTTATCAGATCTGGAATGGGTGGGAAAGAAGTCCGAGAGGAGTCCTGTCTTCATGTTCCACGAACTTCTGAAGAAGAACTGAAGAGGACGGAGATGAAGTCTTCCTAGATGAAAGAACTGCTCGAGCGAGGAAAAGGGTCCCTAACAGGCTCAACCATTCCCTCGCCGAAGTCCGTTCCTTCCTTAGGAAGAGAGAGACTTTTTCTAAACCTCTCGCTAGTCTCTCTTGAGAAGGAAATACTCGAAACCCCGAGAATCCATCTGAATCCCCAGATAGACCAAGTTCTGGCTGGGGATCAGTTGGGACTTCTCGAGGTTCACGAGTAATCCTAAAGTCTTTATTAGGTTTAGTGTCACAGTCAGGTCCTCCAAACACTGTTCCTCTGACTTTGCTCTGATAAGCCAGTCGTCTAGGTATAGAGATATACTGATTCCTTTCAGATGAAGCCATCTCGCCACATTTTCAAAAGGTTCGTGAAAAACTGAGGCGCCGTCGACAGGCCGAAGCACAAGGCTCTGAATTGGAAGATCCTTCCCCCCGTCATGAAACGGAGGTACTCTTCGACGAAGGATGGATCGGGACGTGAAAATAGGCGTCCTGGAGATCCAGAGACACCATCCAATCCCCCTGGCGAAGAGCCGCCAGGACTGAAGCAGAGGTTTCCATGGCGAACTTCTGTTTTTGAACAAAACTTGTTCAGAGCGCTGACATCCAGACTGGTCTCCAGCCCCCGAGGCTTTCGCAACCAAGAAAAGACGATTGTAAAACCCCGGGGAGCTTTGATCCAGCACAAGTTCTATAGCTCTCTTGTCCCACATCTGATCCACCATTTGTTGAAGAGTATCTTTCAACACAGGGTCCTTGTAATTGGCGGACAATTCCCTCGAGTTGACGTCAGGGGAGGATTGTCCAGGAAAGGAATGAGATATCCCTTCTGAAGAACCGACATCGACCAAGGGTCTGTGTCGATGTGAGTCCAGGCCTCCGCAAATCCCCGGAGCCTGGCACCTACTGGTGTTTGGAGGAGCGCCACTTCACTTTCCCCTTTTAAAGGGGCGGAACGAGGCTCGACTCTTCTCGGTCGTTTTCCTTTTAGCGGTAACTCTAGTGGGGGAGGGCCACCTCGAAAGGGCCGAACAGGAGTAGACACCACTTTCTTTCTTTTCTCCCACCATCACTGGTCTCTTCTTCCTGGACGATTGCAGGAGAAGATCCTGAGTCGCTTTCTCCGTCAGAGATCGGGAAATATCCTTCACCACTGTGACGGGAAAAGAAAATCAGATCTAGGGGCGAATAACAAAGCTGCTCTTTGTGAATGCGACACTGCTTTCGTCAAGAAAGCGCTAAACACAGATCTCTTCTTCAAGAGACCTGCTCCAAATAAGGAAGAAACTTCCCCTGAGCCGTCTTGCACACGCCTTGTCAATACATGACAAAATTGCCAGGAGTACATCCGGTTCTAGCCCTTCAGGGGCATGAGCCTTCTTGGACATCACCCCAAGGGACCAATCTAGAAAGTTAAAGACTTCTAGAATGTGAAATAGTCCCTTGAGGAGATGATCCAACTCTGAAAGTCCCCAAGTAATCTTAGCCGCTTGTGAATGGCTATGTCTCCTGGATGCGTCTACCAGACTGGAAAAGTCAGCTTCAGCTGAAGCTGGGAGAGTGAGTACCCATATTCTCCCCAGTCTGGTACCAAATCCCTCTCTTGCCCGTAAGTCCTAGGGGGAGGCATGCAAAAGACTGTCCTAACTAGCTCTTTCTTAGTTAGCATCCAGTTATCCAGCGATTGCAGAGCTCTCTTCATAGAAATCGTCGGTCTCATCTTCAAGAAAGCCGACGATTTCGGAGTCTTCGAGCATGAAAACAGTGAACGAGGCGAAGGAGGAGCGGCAGGGATCAATGCATCTCCGTATTCCTGGAGAAGGAGAGCTGTCAAAACTTTGTAGTTCGACAGTCCTTCTTTACCGTGAGACTCGTCCTCTGATTCCTCTTCCATAATCGGATCATTAGGAGAGGCCACTTCCCGTTCCGGGTCTTCCTGTCCAACCACTCTCTCTACTGGAGACAAACTCCTAATAGGAGAGGGGCTAAGAGAGTGTATAGAGCTCCTATGCTTGACTGGCTCTTCGTACTTGGCTGGCTCCTCGCGCTTGGCTGGCGGCCTCGCGCTCTGGCTGGCGCCTCGCGCCTGGGTCCTCGCCTCGCGCTGGCTGGCGCCTCGCCGCCTGGCTGATTCCTCTGCAGCTTGGCTGGCGCCTCGCGCCTGGCAGGATCCTCGCGCTTGGCTGGCGTCTCGCGCCTGACTGACTCTTCGCGCTTGGCTGGCGCCTCGCGCCTGACTGGTGCCTCGCGCCTCTCAAAAGTCTCGCGCCTGACTGACGCTTCGTGCCTTGTTGAAGTCTCGCGTCTTCCTGGTGCCACATCCTTGCGTGACAGATGCTTGTCTGGAGCCTCACGCTTGGCTGAATGCTCACGCCTGGTTAATACCTCGCGCTCGGCTGAAGCGCTGATCTGGCAGACGTATCCCCATCTGGGAGAATCCTCTGGTCTGTAATGCGTTTCTCGCTTGTCTGACTCTTTAACCTTAGAGGATGCTTCTCGTCTGTAGGACGCCTCGCGCTTGGCTGGCGCGACGCGCTTGCCTGGCGAATCAAAATCTTCCCACGAGTCTCTATCTGAGTTCTCAAAAGACTCACGTCTCACAGGAGCCTCACTCCTGGTGGAGAAGGAAGACGAGTCTTCTTGACCGGCAGTCTGACGTCTTTCTTACGAGGAGGATCCTTCGAAAGGACTCCTACTAAGGCGGACAGCTGTTCCTGCACCGCCAAAATGATCCTCTGGACGCTTCTCCTGCGTCTTCTTGAACGGGAGAGGGAGACCTCGAAGGCGTGTTGCCCCCATGATGGGACGGCAAAACCCTCTTCGCCTTCTGATAGAATGGAGGCGCTTTTCTCCGAAAAGCGTTCTGGGCTTGAATCCAAAACAGGATCTCTCCAGTGCCTTTTCAGGGCCCTGGACAAGTCCGAATCCTTCCACCTCGTTTAGGAGAGGGAGAAGCGGACGAAGAGAAGCACTCTCTGAGGACCGCTTTTTCGATAGCGGTCCTGAGCAGGCTGTCTATATACAGCACCTGCTGAAGGGACGCCTGACCGGGGGGGGGGAATTCTCCACAACCTCCGTACGGCTTTCGACTTTCCTTCTCCTCTGGGCTTGGGAGCTTGGAAGAGGTCTAGGCCTGGGAGCGTCGCAGAGACGGTCAGACGCCCCCTCCACAACACTGGGGACACTCACTTCACTAAAATCACTTTCACAGTCCTTACCTTTCATGGTAGCCATTTTTGATCTCATCCTGTGAAGCGTAGCCTTCAGATCAGCAATTTCCGATGCCGAATCTGAATGTACGGCCAGTGAGGGTCCTGATACAGAATCATAATTAAGAGAAGAGTTAGAATTATCCAAAGGCTCAATAGGCCTAGTACTACTACCCGCCATCTTAGATGCAGCCCTTCTGACTCTATCCCTTTCTAACTTCTTCAAGTAAGAAGTTAGATTCTTCCATTCCTCAACATTCAACCTCTCACACTCATGACAGGTGTTAGAAATAGAACAATCAAAACCCCTACATTTGCGACATACAGTGTGAGGATCAACCGAAGCTTTCGGTATCCTCACCTTGCAGCCTACATTCACACACATTCTCACACAAACACTTGAATCAGACATTCTGAAGAAAAATCAAAAAGCAAGTCCAAATCCAGTCCACAGTAGCGAATGCCAAAACAACGATCCAGGTACGTCACCAAAAGTCCACAATAAGATGATCAATTGCTTAGAAAAGCGAATTCCAGTCAAGAGGTGGCAGCAACGATGTTGATACCACCGGTGACAGAAAATATATATGAGTAGAAAACGGGAATGGTTCCTAGGTCCTGCCGACCCAGGGCAGGCCGTAGATCACCTGACCTACCTGTAGCGAGTGGCGCGAAATTTGAATTTCTGTCGAGGACGACGGAGTCTTAGCTATGTATATATCTGACAGGTAAGTTGATTGTATGAAAGTAACCTGTAATATAGACGTAACCAATAAAATTCATTTGAATGCCAACAAAGTGGCAACAGCTCTTACCTCTTATCTCATGAGCTTTATCCCTCCTTTCTATTAAGATAATACTTCAGAGCCCTCATAGGACACAGTGCTCTCTCTTCTTCACCTGGATCTACAATTCCTGTCAGACATTTAATATCAAAAGAGCAAGGCCAGGGCTTGGAAGGCACCTTGTTTTTAGACAGAAACCCTAGGGAAAGGGAGCAGTAAGCATTCCCCTAGGAGAATCCAACTCTCTTATCCACTGCATAGATTTCACTTATGTATCCATTTGGCTGCTGTCAAGGATACTAGAAAGAGGGTCTTTTTAGTTAGGTCCCTCAAAGAAATTGAGTGCATATACTCAAATTGAGGGCTGGACAACCATTTAAGCAATCTGTCCAAGTTCCATGGAACTACTGCTACCTTATCCTGTTTCATGGTGTCAAAAGATCTAATAAGATCTGACAGATCCTGATTAGAGGTAAGGTCTTCCTCACTATATCTGAAGACAACACCTAAAATGGCCCTGTAACCTTTGGTCATGGAAGTTGACAGACCTCTAGAGGTTCTCAGGTACTATAGCAGAAAATCTGCTATTTCAGCCATAGATGTCTTAGTAGGCAAGATACTGTCTTTTACACCAGGCTCAGAATACATATTGCTTACTTAGCTTGGTATCTGCACTCGGCAGTAGGTTGTGAAACTGACCTTGAAAACCACTTCTTTCTAAGAAGTTTTCTGACAGTTAGAAGTCTGTTAGGGCCAGAGTAGACAATCTTGAAAAGCGGTTGTCCAAGTAGACGAGGTCTTTGAAGTAGCAATCTTGGAAAGCCTACCAACAGGTTGAGAGGGTCGGGAAACCACTCCTTTGATGGCTAATATGGGGCGGGCAATTAAAATCATTGATACATTCTGATGGGATCGAACCTTATTTATAACTTGCCTCACCATCATACTGAGAGGAGGAAAAGCATGGAGGAACGTGTCTGTCTGCCCAGTTCTGCAACATGGCATGTGTTGCCAATGCTAATGAATCTGGGACATGTGAACAAAACAACAGGCGCTGATGGTTCCTGGAAATGGCGAACAGATCGAGAATCAGAGTTCCCCACAACTTCCAAAGATCCAGGCAAACTTGCTGATCCAGAGTCCACTCTGTGGGAAAAACTTGGTTTTGGCAGTTCAATTTGCCAGCCAGAACATCTGAATAAAGCGAGTCAGAAGCACAGTGCGATTTTGATTTGTCAAAAGAAGCAGATCTCTTGCTGTCTCATTCATGGAGAATGAGTGGGTTCCCCCTGATTCTTGATGTAGGATACAGCAGTCGTGCTGTCTGAATAGACTGCCGCTGTCATGTGGTACACTTCTGCAAAATCCAGAGAATTTATCATCATCCCTAAATAAAGAATTTGTTGAGACGGATTCATCTGGGATTTCTGAAAGTAGATCACAAAGCACAAATCCTGGGCAACAAGAAGAGTCCTCTGAACACTGTTCTCTTGACCGAGTTTGCAACAACCAATCATCGAGATTGAGGGAGATCTTGATTCCCGTCAAGTGGACCCATTTCGATAGGGGAGCGAGAACCCTGGTGAAAACTTGTGGAGACATCGAGAGGCTGAAACAAAGAGCGTGGAACTGTAAACAAAATGACAATTTGTCGAAAAATGTTATTGTTATAATACAATTAAGTTTGTTCATACTTACCTGGCAGATATATATATAGCTGTATTCTCCGAAGTCCGACAGAATTTCAAAACTCGCGGCACACGCAGTGGGCGGGCCAGGTGTAGTACCCATTCCGCCGCTGGGAGGCGGATATCAGGAACCATTCCCATTTTCTATTCATATTTTATCAGTGCCACTGTCTCCTGAGGGGAGGTGGGTGGGCACTTAATTATATATATCTGCCAGGTAAGTATGAACAAACTTAATTGTATTATAACAATAACATTTTGTTCATGAGACTTACTTGGCAGATATATATATAGCTGAATCCCACCTTCGGATGGTGGGAAGAGACAGAATAGGATTTGTAGGAAACTTAACTTAAGTAGATGATATACACCTTGGTTCCTCACCTGTTAGCAAAGTAGACTTCTGTGATTACTGTCACTACAGCCTGCTTGTGCTTAATCAGAGTTGCCAGCCAGGTGGAGACCTGTAGTGCTGGTGCGCTCTGAATGCTCTGTCAACGGGGACGTGACCTCAATGTGACAAGAGCATAGAGCCATACAAATGAGGGCAACGAAGCAACTGACCACCACCTGACCAACTAACAAAGACCCCCTGAACACTAAGCTAAAAGATGGGAGGTCTTCACCAAAGCCTCACCACAACCAAAAAACACATCACTAAAACTAACCTAAACCTAACTAAGGGATAGGGAGAGAGCTACCTTCAGCCCCCAAGACTGTGTCTGCAGAAACGTATGGCCCAAGAGAACAACAGTCCTCGTATATCGTTCTCACATCTCTCAAGTAGTGTGAGGCGAATACTGAATTGCTCCTCCAAAAAGTGGCGTCAAGGATGTCCTTGATCGACATGTTCCTTTGGAAGGCAAGCGAGGTTTGCAACAGCTCTGACCTCGTGAGCTTTCACTCGCAAGAGGCTCAAATCGATCTGTGTGTAAGACGAATGAGCCTCTTTAATGACGTCCCTCAGAAAGAACGCCAAAGCGTTCTTGGATAACGGTATATCGGGTCGTTTAACCGAACACCAGAGATTATCTGAGGGACCTCGTACTTCTTTAGTCTTGTGGACATAAAACTTTAGAGCCCTGACAGGGCACAGGACTCTCTCAGGTTCTTGGCCCACAAGACTTGTCATACCCTTGATTTCGAAGCTCCTTGGCCAAGGTTCGAAGGGTTTTCATTCTTTGCTAAGAAAGTGGGACTCAAAGAGCAGACAGCATTGTCCCCTTTGAAGCCCACTCTCTTACAAATGGCTTGAATTTCGCTAACTCTCTTCGCCGTCGCCAGAGCAGTTAGGAAAAGAGCCTTCTTAGTCAAGTTCCTAAGAGACGCTTCATGTAGCGGTTCGAAAGGACTCGACATTAACAGTCTAAGGACTAAATCCAGGTTCCAAGAAGGAGGCCTCGCCTGAGGTATCGTGGATGTCTCAAAGGATCTCAGGAGATTCGTGAAAGATCCCTGTTATCAGACAGGTCTAGTCCTCTGTCGGAAGACTGCCGACAGCATGCTCTTATATCCCTTGATGGTCGGGACCGCCAGCTTCTGCACATTTCTTAAAAATAGCAGGAAATCGGCTATCTGGCTCACAGAGGTAGAGGAAGAGGAAATTCCCTCCTTTCTACACCATGCCCTGAAGGAAGCCCACTTCGACTGGTAAACAGCTCTCGAGGACGTTCTCCTAGCGTTGGCGATCGCCTTTGCAGCTGCTTTAGAAAAACCTCTCGCTCTGGCCAGTTTTTCGATAGTCTGAACGCAGTCAGACCCAGAGCGGAGAGAGGTTTCGGTGATATCTTGCGAAGTGGGGCTGTCTGAGTAGATCTTTCCTCCAGGGCAATGTCCTCGGAAAGTCTATGATGAATGACATTACTGTGAACCATTCTTTCGCGGGCCACATCGGGGCGATCAGGGTCAACCTCGTCCCCTCCGATGCCGCGAACTTCCTTACTACTTCCCCCATGATCTTGAATGGCGGGAAGGCATATAAGTCCAGGTTCGTCCAGTCCCAGAGCAGAGCGTCTATCGCGACTGCTCCCGGATCCAGCACAGGAGAGCAATAAAGAGGCAACCTCTTTGTTCTCGAAGTCGCAAATAGGTCGACTGACGGACACCCCCACAGTCTCCAGAGCTCTCGACAGACGTCCTGGTGCAACGTCCATTCCGTCGGCAGGATCTGATCTTGTCGGCTGAGAAGGTCTGCTCTGACGTTCTGGACTCCTGCGATAAACCTCGTCAGGATCCTTATCCGTCTCGCATCTGCCCACAGCAGAATCTCCCTCGCTAAATAAAACAGAGGACGTGAGTGTGTACCTCCCTGCTTCTTTAGGTACGCCAGGGCTGTGGTGTTGTCCGAGTTGACTTGGACTACTTTCTCTGCAACCTTTTGTTGGAAGAACTGTAGCGCCAGAAAAAAACCGCCGCTAGTTCCTTTACATTGATGTGCCAGGACACCTGTTCCCCCCTCCAGGTGCCTGACACTTCCTCCCTCCTAGTGTTGCTCCCCATCCCGACACCGAAGCGTCGGAAAACAACACTAGGTGGGTCTGGGCTCAGAAGCTTTAGGGACAACCCCTCTCGAAACTTCCGAGGATCTAACCACCATCTTAGATGGTTCTTCACCGATTTGGTGATGAAAAGGGTCGCATCCAGATCCTCTCTGACTCTCCATTCGTCTGCTAAGAAAAACTGGAGAGGTCTGAGGTGTAGTCTTCCCAGGGAAACAACTTTTCCAGCGAGGAAATGGTTCCCAGCAGACTCATCCATTCCCTCGCCGAGCAAGCTTCCTTCCCCAGGAATGCCGAGACTTTCTCTAGCCTTGCAGCTGTGCGTTCCTGGGTGACGGAAACGCTCGAAAAGCCACTGAATCCATCTGAATCCCCAGATACACGATGGACTGTGTTGGGGTCAGATGCGACTTTTCGAGGTTGACTAGAAGTCCCAGGGACTTCGCCAAGGCCAACGTGAAGTGAAGGTCCTTCAGACACCTTTCTTCTGACGATGCTCTGATAAGCCAATCGTCGAGATACAGGGACATTCTTATTCCTGCAGAATGTAACCATCTCGCTACGGTTTCTTTCATGAGCATGGTAAATACCATCGGAGCCGTGCTTAAACCGAAACAAAGGGCTCAGGAATTGCCAAACTTTGTCCCTTAGCATAAACCTCCAGAAATTTTCTTGAAAGAGGGTGATAGGCACGTGAAAGTATGCGTCCTGTAGGTCCAAGGACACCATCAGTCGCCCGGTCTTAGGGCTCCTAGAACCGACTGAGGTGTTTCCATCTTGAATTTTTTCTTTTCTACGAAAAGATTCAGGCTGCTTACGTCCAAGACTGGACGCCACCCGACGACTGTTTTGGTACCAGGAAAAGTCTGTTGTAGTATCCTGGTGACCCCAGGTCTAAGACCTGCTCCACCGCTCTTTTCGTGATCATTTGTTCCAAAAGATCTAAAAGAACCTGCTGTTTCTCCCCTTGATACGACGGGGAAAGATCTCTGGGAGTCGTTGAAAGAGGAGGAGGGTCTACAAAGGGATCTTGTACCCCTGTTCTACTATCTTGAGGGACCACGCATCTGTATCTCTCTCTCTCCACGCCCCCGCAAAGAACTTTAGCCTGGCTCCGACAGGCATCTGAAGGACTTTCGTCTCATTTAGAGGATTTAGGTTTGAAGGAACCTCTTCCTCTTGCAAGTCCTCTCCCTCGAGGAGCAGCTCTCGAGGGAGGAGCGCTACGAAAGGGTTTAACCTTCGTAGGAGGTCGTCCAGACGACGACGTGATCGGGACTGCAGGACGTCTAGAAGACTGGGCCAAGAGATCCTGCGGTAGCCTTCTTTGTATGGATTCACTGCCAGGTCCCTTACCATAGCCTGGGGGAAGAGATGGCTCGAAAGAGGTGCAAAGAGAAGCTCTGCTTTCTGCGATGCAGAAACAGACTTCGCTGTGAAATTGCATAAGAGCGCTCTCTTCTTGAGGAAAGCAGTGCCGAAATTGAGACACTAACTCTTCCGAACCATCCCTGACGGCCTTGTCCATGCATGACAACACATTGGACAGCTCCCCCAGACTCAAAGAATCAGGACTCCTAGATTGAAGATCCAGGACTCCTAGGCACCAGTCTAGGAAGTTAAAGACTTCCAGAGTCTTTAACAGACCTTTCATGTGATGGTCGATCTCCGTTGGTGTCCAAGAAAATCTTCGCGGACGACAAAAGGGATCTTTTCTGGGCGTCTACCAGACTAGCAAAGTCCCCTTGGGAAGAAGACGGGATCTTAATTCCTACTTCCGATTTGGTCTCATACCAAATGCCGCCTCTCCCACTAAGTCTAGAGGGAGGCAGGGCGAAAGTCGACTTGCCCTGATCCTTCCGACGTTCCATCCAGTCCTGCAATTTCTTGAATGCTCTCTTAGTGGACAAGGAAGTCTTCATCTCCACTACTTCCGAAACCTTGCCCGACTTCGAAGACGAAAACTGAGAGGGCGGAGACTTAGGAGCTGCAGGCTGGAACTTCCCCCCAAACAAGGAACGTAAAAGTCGTACCAGCACCTTGTAGTCGGAAAACCGACGAAACGACGGCTGATCTTCGTCCACTGAGTCAGCCGGATACTATGTCTCCTGCCTCCCGAAGAGGCAAAGGAGATCGAACCTCTGGAGAGGGCGTGCGCCCCACGGGTCTAGCCTTCAACAAAGGCTTTCGAGGAAGACTAACATCCGCCTCTTCAAGGCGACCGACCTTCCGTCGATCTTTAGAGACTCGAACCACGTAAGAGCGTCCTGACCTCGCTGCGCGTCAAGAGAGGAAACTCCAAGTCTCTCTCGAGGAGCGTCCTTACGTTTGACGCTCAAGCGTCCAGCTTTCGCTTTCAAAGCGTCCTTCTGAGCGCTCTCAAAAGCCTTCTCCACAGGCAAAGCGTCAAACAAAGCAACCCGACGAGCGTCTTCAAAAGCGTCCTGCCGAGCGTCCTCAAACGCGTCCTCCAAGGCGTCCTGTCGAGCGTCCTCAAAAGCGTCCCGACGTGCTGGCGGAGACAGCGACGAACGAGGAGACAGAGAAGGAGACTGCCTCGTCCTCTTGACAGGCAGTCTAGCGTCCTTCCTTCGCTTAGGCTCAACTGCTGCTGGGCGAGTCTTCCGAGCCATTAAGGTCGACAATTGGTCTTGAAGCGACGCAAGAATACTCTTCGTAGGTGAAGAACCGAGAGGAGGTGAAGGGCTGCGCTTGCGAGAAGACGAGGGGCGGGGGGACGCCTCCTTCCTTCTCACAGGAACAGCAACCTGCCTCTCCGAGGCGCGAGAGAAGCGCTTCTCAGCGTCGTCCTCGGACGACGTCCTACCTCTCTTCTGTGGAGGAAACGCGTCATACGACGCAGGCGAAGACCGCAACGAGAGCGGAGAGAGGGGACGCAAAGCGTCCTCCCTAGGAAAAGTCATTTTCAACGGACGCGAGTCACTCCGAGAGCTCCACCCCTTGCGCGGGGAGGGCGCCTCGGAGGACGAAAAACAGTCCTTTAGGATGCGAGCCTGAGCACGCTCCTTGGCAGCCTGGGAAGTAGCAACAGGTCCTGCCGAAGGGACGCCAGATCGGTGGGGAGCCCCCGTAACCCTCTTGCGGCTTTCGACATGCCCACTCCCTGAGGTCTGGGAGTCCGACAGAGGTCTAGACCTAGAGGCATTATGGGGCCGATCTGACGCCCCCTCCACAACACTAGGGCACGATCACACACTTTAATCGAGCCGTTTTCAAGGGCCAACACTTTGGACTCTAGAGTGCGCAATGACTCAAGAATCAGAGAAAGGGCATTACCTTCTCCAGACACAGAACTAGGGCCCTCAGGCAACAACACAGGATTAGGTGAAGCAAATTCTACTGGTGTTAATATAGGAGAAATGTTACTTCCCTTACCTTTCGTAGAACCGCTTTTAGAGGAAGACCTCCTGATCCTATCGCGCTCCAACTTACGCCGATAGGATTCATACACCTTCCATTCATCCTCAGTCAAACTTTTGCATTCAATGCAACGATCAACCAGCAAACAAACATGCCCCCTACACCCCATACATACTGTGTGGGGGTCTACCGATGCTTTCGGTAGCCTCACCTTGCAATCACTCCTCACACACACTCTGAAGCTCACTGAACTTGATCCCGACATCACGTTCATAAAAGCCATCCAAATCCAAAAACAGTCCACTATCGCGTATGCCAATCCAAACAATCCAGAGTCAAAACCAAAAGACAATCCAGATACTTATAACGAGTTAAAATCCAAAATCCTGGGCGGAGGTCTGTAAACAGGTGTTTACCGACCGGCGACAGAAAAAAATATGAATAGAAAATGGGAATGGTTCCTGATATCCGCCTCCCAGCGGCGGGAATGGGTACTACCACCTGGCCGCCCACTGCGTGTGCCGCGAGTTTTGAAATTCTGTCGGACTTCGGAGAATACAGCTATATATATATCTGCCAAGTAAGTCTCATGAACAAATTGCATTTTTCCTAACTATACAAACCTGAGGTCCTTTAACAATAGGAAGTAGCTAGCGGCAGCTAGAACGGTCGTAAGCTTCGAACAAGGGGAGAACGGTAGTTAACTGCTTGTCCGACAGTGCGTGCGCCGCGCACCTGGGAGGTGAAGAATCACTTTTGCTTTAGGCCCATGCAAAAAAACGCAGAGTGAGGGGTGGCATGAGGTGGGACTATATGTAAAGGACCTCAGGTTTGTATAGTTAGGAAAAATGCAATTTTCGACAAATTGTCATTTGTTCCGATACGTAATACAAACCCTCGGTCCTTTAATAATAGGAAGACTCACTTCTTGGTGGGAGGAATCTGAAACTTTAGTGAACAGACTGGTGTTCGTCCAACCTTGGAATGCCTCCCTGGTTGTAAGAGCGAGGGAGGGATCCAAGCCTCTGTCCGATTGATCGGGGTGTACACCGCAGGATCAATGGTCAGACCTCTGGGCCGAGTACTAAGAGAGAGGCAAGCGTATCTCTTCGTACCAGCAAGCAAGAACTTGTTCCTGTTTGCAAGAGGCAACATAAAGTTATGGGTTTGTCTCAAGTTGGCATCCACTTCCTCCCCCTTGTTGGAGGAAGTGGTGGATATATGCTCCTATCCCTAATGAAAGGGATAGGTTGGAGCTCGGTCGAGTAGCTTACCTGCATCTTTTCCTTTTCCAGCGTGGTGACGACCGTAACGCTCTGCCCATAGGTAGAGGGAGAGAAAGATGGGGAAGAGAAGCCAGTCGCACTCTCATTCACACATTCATTCCTACAGTCACACCAGGAATCGATGCTGTTCTGCCTGCTCGGGTGCTGGGTAAGCTTACACAACGTGTTGAGCAGCCACCACAGATCCCAAGGAAAAAGTATCCAAGGACTTGTGGGCAATATCCCGAAGGTAGAATGAAGTGAAGGTAGACTGGTTGGCCCAGACACCTGCCTTCAGGACCTGCGCCACGGAGAAGTTCTAGCGGAACGCAAGGGAAGGACCAATACCTCTGACTTCGTGGGCTCTCGGACGAAGGGTACGGGTGTCGTCACTACCATCAGCCTCGTACACCCTTCTGATCACCTCACGTAGCCAGAAAGAAAGCATGTTCTTGGATACTTCTTTCTTGGTTACCCCAGTGCTAACGAAGAGGCGTCGACACTCAGGCCTGAGGTGTCGAGTTCTCTTCAGATAGCGCCGTAGCGTCCTCACAGGACAAAGCAGCATCTCATCCGCATCGTTGTCGGTGAAATCCATTAGGGAGGGGATTGTGAAAGAATCGAACCTGTCGTCAGGGATTGACGGATTCTGAGTCTTGGCTACGAAGTTTGGGACGAAATCGAGCGTCACAGATCCCCATCCCCTGGAATGCTTTACATTGAAAGACAGACCATGAAGTTCCCCTACTCTCTTCGCCGATGCCAGGGCCAGCAAGAAGAGGGTCTTGAGGGTCAGATCCCTGTCTGACGACTCTCGGAGTGGCTCAAAGGGTCTTCGAGTCAAACTCCTAAGGACGAGAGTCACGTCCCACTCAGGGGGCCTGAGTTCCCTGGGTGGGCAAGACCTTTCGAAGCTCCTCATGAGCAAGGAAATCTCGAACGAATTCGAGATATCCAGTCCCCTCAGCTTTAGGACCAGGGCCAGGGCGGCTCTGTATCCTTTGACTGTGGGGACTGAGAGGAGCTTCTCTCGGCGAAGAAAAATGAGGAAATCCGCTACCTGCTGAAGAGTGGCTCTGAGAGGAGATAGACCCCGTCTACGACACCAACCACAGAAGACGGCCCACTTCCCCTGGTACACAGCTGCAGAGGACTGTCAGACGTGTCCAGCCATCTCTGTTGCTGCGCTGCGAGAGAAGCCTCTCGTTCGCAAGAGATGGTGGATAACAGCCAGCCGTGAAGTTGTAGGGACTGGACTGCTCGGTGGTACCATTCTACGTGTGGCAGGGCTAGAAGGTTGTGCCAGTGGGGCATCTCTCTCGGTGCTTCCGCAAGCAGAGCCAGCAGGTCCGGATTCGGGGTGGCCAGCACTCAGCTGATCACCATACGAATCAGACAGAAGGGGGGAAAGGCATAAACGAAGAGGTTGTCCCAAGGATGTTGAAGAGCGTCCTCTGCAGCTGCCCATGGGTCCGGCACGGCTGAAAAGAAAACCTGGAGTTTTCTGTTGTGCCGGGTGGCGAACAGATCCACGACTGGACGGCCCCACAGGCTGAAGAGCCTTTCTGCCTCATCTGGGTGTTGAGACCATTCGGTTCCTATCACCTGATCCCGACGGCTGAGCTTGTCTGCTACTACATTCCTCTTGCCTGGAATGTAGCGTGCTGACAGCTCTATTGAGTGAGCCATGGCCCACTTGTGCACCTGCACGGTCAACTGGTGTAGCGGGAGAGACACTAGGCCCCCCTGCTTGTTGACATTTGCCACTACTGTGGTGTTGTCGCACATCAACACCACTGAGTGTCCCACCAAGCGGTCCTGAAGTTCTTGGAGAGCGTAGAACGCCGCCTTGAGTTCCAGGACATTGATGTGAAGGTGCTTGTCGTGATGGTCCCACACACCTGCAGTCAGCAACTCCTCCAGGTGTGCACCCCATCCCTCGGTTGATGCGTCTGAAAACAGTAACATCTCCGGGGGGGGGAGTGCGGAAAGGCACTCCTCTTAAGAGGTTCCTGTCGTCAAGCCACCAGGCTAGGTCCTGCCTCACTTTTTCCGTGAGGGACACGGGGAAGTAAGGTGGATCCGTTGGCTGTGACCAACTCTCCTTTAGTCTCCACTGGAGAGACCGCAGGTGAAGACGTCCGTGAGGAACTAACTTCTCGAGTGACGACAGGTGGCCGATCACGACTTGCCATTGCTGAGCGGCCTGTTCCTGCCGAGACAGGAACTGGACGGCTGCCTCCCTGAATTTGCTGATCCGCAAGTCCGCGAGGAAGACTTGCCCTGCTACCGTGTCGATCAGCATACCCAGGCACTTCATCTTCTGCTTGGGTTCGAGATCGGACTTCTCGTAGTTTATTACGATCCCCAGATCGCGGCAAAACTTCAGAAGTCGATCTCTGTCCTGCAGCAACTGCGAGCGGGAGCTCGCCAGGACTAGCCAATCGTCGAGATACCTCAGGAGACGTATCCCGTGCGAATGGGCCCAAGCAGACACCAGAGTGAACACTTGCGTGAACACCTGTGGGGCGGTTGAGAGACCGAAGCAAAGTGCCCTGAATTGGTACACCGTCCCGTCGAAGATGAAGCGGAGGTACTTTCTGGAGGATTGATGGATGGGTATTTGAAAATACGTGTCCTTCAGATCCAATGAAAGCATGAAATCGTTCTCCCTGATGGAGTCAAGCACGGAGCGTGCCGTCTCCATTGTGAACCGAGTCTGGCGAACAAATCGGTTCAGGGGAGAGAGATCTATCACCGGTCGCCAGCCCCCCCGAGGCCTTTTTCACCAGGAAAAGGCAGCTGTAAAAGCCGGGTGACCAATCCTTGACGATTTCCACAGCTCGTTTGGTCAGCATGGTCTTTATCTCCTGTCGAAGAGCGTTGTCCTTTGATGAACCCTGGACATAGGTTTGAAGATGGACCGGGTTTGAGGTGAGGGGTGGCCGAGATTCGAAGGGACGCTAATACCATACCAACCACGCCGCTGAGGCGCTGGCGGAATTAAAGGCAGATCACTGCCTCCTCCCAAGGGGACTTCTCCAGTCTAGTCGACGGAGCTTGGAGATCCGGCGGAATAAAGGGCGGATCTCCGAGCTGCGTCGACTAGACTGGAGAAGTCCCCTTGGGAGGAGGCAGTGACTCCCAGAGAGAAGGCTTCCCCAGTTTCGTACCAAACTACTCTTGGAAGAGAGTTTGGAGGGAGGAAAAAAAAAAAAACTGTCTTCCCTTGATCCCTTTTAACACTAAGCCAATCACCCACCTTCTTTAGCGCTTTTCTGGCTGAAATCGAAAGCACCAGGTTCATGAAAGTTGAGGAACTCATCCTGGTGTCCTCGTATACCGTGATTCTGGAGAAGGAGGGGCGGCAGGAGTGAAATCTTCCGAGAAGTTGTTGGCAAAAAATTTCAGTAGGAGTTTGTAATTAGACTGTATGGACTCCTTCTCTGCTTCCGGAAAGTCTTCTTCGCAGAGATTTTCATTAGAAGAGACTGGGGAAAGGGCGACAGAACAATGTCCTCCCAGTCCTTCCTCCTCTGACAAAAAAATCTACTCTGCTATCCACTGCTCCGGCAAGGGGAGCGTGAACTGGATCCGCAATCCACAACGAAGAAACTTGCGGTTGCATCTGCTGAGTACCTGGCTGCACGGCAGGGTGGGTGGGGTGGGAGCGTACGCCAACTGGAGTGAGCGCGAGCGGAGCTTCAGTACACGTCAACACTTGCGATTGACCTAGCAACCCTAAGATGTTATCTAACTTAGACGCATATCTTGAAGGAAAACCAGAGGGGCAGACGCAAAAGCGGCGGGATTCGACTTGGCAGAAACAGGAGCGGCAGGTATACACGCAGGAGCGTCAACTGGCACCACCTTAAACACCTCTCAAGGTGCTGATTCTCAACGAGAAGTGGCAGGAGAAGACGAATCGGGAGAATCCGAGCGTGAATCATGACGCTTGGCAGTCTAAGACAAAGCAAGTCTAGAAGCTCTCTCATGCTTTGCCTTGAGCATGGGAGACTTGCGCTTGGAAAATTCTTCCTGCGAAGATGAAAACCTCTCTGGAGATTCCCAAGAACTACACGAAGGACCTTCCTATTGCCTGATAGAAGCTTTCTTCTTGGGTACTTGTCCCGGAGAAAATTTGCGTGTTCTCTTCAACGGGCAAGACTCGTCCGGAAAACGCTATCCCCTACATGGAGAGTCCTCCGAACTAGATACAGAGGAAAGAACACTTCGCCGAGTCGCCTTTTCGGTGGCGCTCAGTAGCAGTTTGGGAAATAGCAACAAAACTTCTTGAGGGGGCAACTGCTTAGGAGCAAGTCCCACTCGCCTCCCTTGGACTGTCAGCATGCCTCCTCCCAGGGGATGGGGAGTCTGGCAGAGGCTTAGGTCTAGGAGAACGAGAGGGCCGAACAGTCACCTCCTCCACAACATTCACACTAGGCACTGCGGCTCAACACCTTTTCCGACAATGACTTAACTGTCTCGCTCATCTTCTCCATGGTAGCCAGAATTACACTAAATTTAGAGTCCATTTGGACTTTAAGATCGCCAACAGTGTCGGGTTCGGGAATTAAAGAGTCTGGGTTGGGGGAATTGTTAGAAATTGGAATGTTAGTGAAAGATTCTTCCAGACTAACTAACTCCTGAGACACCAAAGAAGAAGTCCTAGCTGACACTCTCCTAATTCTGTCTCTTTCCAGTTTCCTAACATACTTGTTAAATGCCTTCCACTCCTTCTCAGTTAGCTCCTTGCATTCATCATACAGAGTACTTCACCAAAAATCCTGACAAAGATCGTATGACCGATGATGAAATTCAACCGAAACGGAGCAGGAGTTACCGGCTCCGCGGCAGAAAAATTATACAAACTACTTGATGACTCTCAACTGAGGGTTTAGACAAAGATGAGAGAGCCTTCCAAACAATATGGGAACCTTAGAAGAGAGAGAGAGAGAGAGAGAGAGAGAGAGAGAGAGAGAGAGAGAGAGAGAGAGAGAGAGAGAGAGAGAGAGAGAGAGAGAGTTGGAATTTATCATGGCGCTAAGATGGCTGTCGTTGAAATTTTTGGCGCTGAATTGTCTTGGTGCTGAAATGGCTGCTCCGAATCGTCGGCGCTGTAATGGCAGCACTGAATCATACCATACCCCTAGCCAAGACTTACTAATCCATCTAGCAGTCACCTTCCTTATTAGCCCTAGCCAGTTTGTTTAAATGTGCACTCAATGTCTTTCACTTCTTACTGTCCCAGTTAGAACACTCATTACATCTTAAATCCACTGAACATACTTGTCCTCTACAATCTGTGCATATGGTGTGAGGATCATTAGATTCTTTGGTCTGGTCAAACAAGTATTGCAGCCTTTGCTCCAATACCTAAAGCTAGTTGAACTCGAGTCTGAGATCCCTAAGAAATCAACTAACAGTCACAATCATGAAAACTAAGTCTTAATTTGCTTAATCACATATCAAAAGAAACCTAACTCTAATCATGCCACAAGGTTAACAAAGTAAGAATAAATCGGAAAGATGGCAAATTCCAAATAAAGCTGCTGCTAGAAGCTGAAGCACAGCCATCAGCCAGCAGAAGCAAACTGAGCTCTTTGCTAAGTTGTTCCTCTTAATCACCAAACCCAAAACAAAGTAGCGAGACCAGCAAATTTCATATTTTAGCTGCCAAGTGAGTGAAGCTCTTAGCAATGTAATTACTGGGTAAATTACTTTTCTGGGCTCAGCTCGTGTCGGCCTATGAAAGGATCCTTAATATCATTCTTTCTAGGCAAAATTAATCTAAAATTACCAGAGAAAAACAAAATTAAGAAAATGTCAGTAAAACTGACTCGCTCACTCTTTAAAAGAAGTGTCGGTATGAGAATAGGGGCGAGTGAGAACACTACCACGAGACATTCACCAATTAGACCTTCCAATCAGAATCCCCACAAGAGAGAGCTGATACTAACGGGCGATGCGGCCGCTACTACTACTACTAGGGGACGCCACGGACAGCAGCGCCCCTAGCGGTCATCCTTAATTATTAGCGCCAAGCGTCATACGCATTTTCTTGCTTGTGTACTAATTTCTGGATTTACCTCATCATCCGTTATGGAACGTGCTGCCATCGCAACGGCTAAGTTAAGTGCCTCATAAGTAGTGTTTTACCGTATTTTAGTCTTCCAGGAACCAGTATTTTCCTTCTAATAGGTCATATACGGTTTCCCGGTCGACTCGTGGCGGCGCCATGCTGCCTCATTAAGAATTCCCGGTCTTCCATACTGGGACTTCTTATACTTATGGGCTTACTATATCACGTTCATCGTTTTTTACATCGCCTTTTTAGCTAGGTTAGCCCATTTACCAATTCTCTTAGTTTGGTATTTAGGGCTATTCTGTGTTTCTAGCCCAGCATCCCGGCTCTTGCTCTTCATCGGCTATCGCTGGCTCCGAGTAGGCTTCTGTTCCTCGGAACAGTTTGCCCTCTCCTGGGCTTCTTTTTCTTCTACTAAAAGTGTCTTTTCCATCTTTACGATGTAATTTTAGTTCTATTTAGGGTGTTAGGCTAGCCTAGGTGCATGTCCCATGTTTTGGTACAGCCTGGTTCACGTGGCCCTTTCACGGTTGTGTTGCTATCGCGGCTTAGGCCACTTGCGGTCACGTGTTCCATCGCACCTTACCCTTCCCCTTCCCTCCCTACCAGGTATAGGGAGGGGTCTGGGGGACCCCTTGGTTGCCATGACAACCTCAGTTGCCTTCCTCCCTCCCTCTCTGAGGAGGCCAGGGGTTCTCCCCAGCTGGGGTATAGGGCGACCACTTATCGGGTACCGGGTCACCGAGCGGGTAGTTGTTGGGACGGGGAGGAGTAGGCCACCCCCCCCCTCTCTCTCTCCCGCCGTGTTACGCCGAGAACCCTCCCCCCCTCCCCAGTTGCTCAGCCACCTTTCCCCCACTATAACGAACGGAGCCTTCCGCCGCAGCCGGGGCACCTTTGGTTATAGATTGCTGGCTCCGCCAGCGGGCGGGGTGGTCACTACTAGTGGTCTATTGCTTGCCTACTATATCCTTACCTTTCTCCCCCGCTACCGGAAGGGAGCTTGCTTCTTACCCGGGCACTCTTCTAGTAGACGGGGGGGAAAGGTTTGACAATTATTTTGTTATTTTTAAGGATATACCCTAGTTTTACGATGAATTCTATAATTATATTTAATTATATGTATACCATCTCCGCCGTTGTCCGTCGTGGTTTCATTTTCACCACCACACCTGGTTGGATTCTATCTCTTGTCTCCGGCGTAGCCTTGGACAAACCAACCATCTTACTACCACACGTATTATGGCGGGGGCGGGGCTCTGGTTTAATCTAACTTTCTCGCTCCGGCACCAGCGGAGCAATTGTTAGGCTGTAAGTGTTCTCCTGATACTTATGTATCTTTCCACTTACAGGCTACCAACTGTCAGGTCCTTGGGTGCAATGCGACATATACGACCCCTGCGCCCACGATGAGTGCAGGTCTCACGCTCCGTGTGCCACGCCTTACAACGACATGATCGTCTGGCACCCGGAAGCCTGCGCCATCTGTTACGACCTGGTCAGTCAGCTGGTGGAGGGGGTAAGTCGATTATAGACTTTTTTATCGTTTTACTAACAACACTTAGTCATAAGCTTGTTAACCCCGCTCCGCCATTAGAAGCTTCATTTCGCCTTCTCTTTCAGGCTGCCGGTGTGAGGGAAGTCGCCCTAGCAACCCTGAAAGCGTGGGTGGGCGGCTTCGGGAAGAACGCCGCCAAAGGCCAGCCTTACATATTGGATAAGAAGCTGGCCATTCAGATCTTCCCCGGTGGCAAGTCAACAGGGTATGTTGACCCCATATCTGCAGCCCCTCTCATAGCCTCCATCCAGCAGGAGATGCAGCAGTCTTTCGGGGTCGTGGCCACGCAAGAGACGGTCCCGGACGTCGCAACCTTGGACCTTAATATTGAGCCTATGGCGGTAGGTGCTGAGGATTTGTTGGTTGAGGTAGGTGTGTCAGGTGCCCAAGGTCTTTCCTTGGGCGCTCCTGGATCTTCTCCTGTCCCTTCTTCTACTGCTTCTTTCCAAGGCTTTTTGGGATCTGAGATCCCTACCCGCTCTCCCGCTCTCTCTGTACCCCCAAAGGTGAAGGGACAGAGAGAACCGAAGACCCTTGTTAAGACGACTTCTAAAAAGTCGTTGTCGTCTTCTTCAGCTAAGAAGTCTTCGACTTCCTATGCTGACGCGGTGAAGGCTAAGCCGAGCTCCTCATATTCAAAGAGCTCTAGAAGCAAGTCTTCTAAGGAGAAGGCTCGTGCTCCCGCTGAGCCAATGCCTTCTCCGGCCTCCACCGCATCCACTCCGGCAACGCCGGTTGGAGTAGCGGGACCTAGCACCTTTGATCCCACTGCTTTCTCAGCAGTGGTGATGCAACAGGTAGGTGAGATGGTTGGCTCACAAGTCTCCGCCCTAGGAACAAAGTTCGAGCAGATGTTCGCACAACTGTCGAGCACTCTGTCTCAGTCGGGCCAGTCCATCCAAGATCTCTCTAACAGAGTTAGAGAGAATGAGGACCGAGTAGCTGGGCTTGCTCAGGCTCCTCTTCCAGTCTCCCCAGTAGCAAGTGCTGGTATTCTCCAGCTTCCACCTTATGAGTCGCTACCAGCTTTCTCCATGGAGAACCCATGGAGAGTGGCCGCTTACGCTCCGTTCAAAGATGGTATGATCTCTGTCCCGGAGTGTGGAACTCGAAGGATTGAGGACTTCGAGTTTTATCCTCCGGGATTGACGCAGCCTTTCATTGGTTATGCTAGGCTGACCGTAGCGGCGCTCACTAGGGAGGACAAGATCTCCAGGGAGAACGTTCTCTATAGTAGAGATCACGCTCAACGCGAATGGGTTCACTGCCTTGAGGACTGGGAGTGTACCAACACCAAGCTCCAGGCTTTCAAGAGTCCTTTTACTATTTTTGCGACGGAGGAGGAGGCTTCTCTTCTTCCGTTCGCTACAAAAATAGTAGAAACGACTCTTCAGGCAGTCCTCAAGGATGAGTCCATGCCACAGCTGAGGGAAGCAGAGTCTACTTCTCCGCTCTTCCCAGCTTTCGGAGAATTGTGGGAGAACTTGCCTGCCACTTTCACGCTTGGTAAGCTCAAACCGGACTGTGCCATGGACCAGTTTGGCGAAAAGCTTCCAAGGCTGCCTGATTCCTTGATTCAGGCAGAGTTCGACGCTCGAACTAGGTTTGGCAGGTCCCTCAATTCTCTGATTATCACAGAGATGGCTGCTCTCTTGTATGGCACGGAACCGTTGTTTAAGATTCTGGCCAAGTCCCAGCTTCAGACGGTTCAGACGGATGCTTTCGACTTCTTCCAAGCTAGGAGGAATTGCCGAAAGCACGTTCTGCAGGAGTACACTATTAGGCACGAACCTAATAGACTCCTGGCTTCCAGCATGTGGGGAGCGGATCTCTTCCCATAGTCCGCTGTAAATGAGGTACACCACGAGGCTGCTAGGCTCAACCAGAGCCTTAGAGCTAGGTGGGGTATCTCATCTAAGAGGAAGCAAGAATCCGCCCCCGCTGCTGGTAAGAAACCAAAGAAGTCTGGTAAAAGGTTCCAGCCTTACCAGAAACACCAGCAACAGCAGCAATTCGTTCAGGCCGTCCCGGTTACCCAACAGGGACAACCTTCTACATCCAAGCAGACCCAGCCCATCCTCCTGCTGTCTCCTCAGTCACAACCCTCGACCTCCTACGCACTCTCGCCGGCCTTCAACCCTATGTATGAAGGTCAGGCTTACCCTCCCTTTAATAGGCAATCGAGAGGTAGGGCGAGAGGCCACTTTCGCCAGCGTGGCACAGGAAGGGCGGCAAGGAGTAGGCAGTTCAGAGGAGGGCGTGGAGGTCAACCCGCCCATCAACAATGAGGCTCCCCAGGTAGGAGGGAGGCTGTTCCTCTTCCGTCACAGGTGGGGGTTCAGCAATTGGGCACAGACATAGTGTCCAAGGGATTGGGTTGGAGTTGGATCAAAGATCCCCCTCCAATCAAATCATTCCGCCAAGTACCATCAAAGGAATTGACAGATTATGCGGAGGAACTCCTTCAGAAAGGAGCTATTGCGAGAGTCAAGCATCTAAAATTTCAAGGTCGCTTATTCAGCGTGCCAAAGAAAGGCTCAACAAAAAGAAGGGTAATCTTAGACTTGTCAAGGCTAAACTCTTTCATTCGTTGCGACAAGTTCAAAATGCTTACCCTCTCGCAAGTAAGGACCTTACTTCCTCGTGGAGCCGTCACATGCTCCATCGATCTTACAGACGCATACTATCATATCCCTATAGCCAGACACTTCCGCCCATTCCTAGAATTCAGGCTAGGAAATCAGACATTCTCATTCAAAGTGATGCCCTTCGGTCTGAATGTAGCCCCCAGGGTATTCACGAAAATAGCAGAAGTAGTTGTGCAACAATTGAGAACTCAGGGAATAATGATAGCAGCATACCTCGACGATTGGTTGATCTGGGCACCAACAGTCGAGGAATGCCTCAAAGCCACCAAAAAAGGTAGTTCAATTTCTGGAACATCTGGGGTTCCAGATAAACAAAACGAAATCCAGACTTACTCCGGAGTCTCGTTTTCAGTGGCTAGGAATCCAATGGGATTTGTCTTCCCACAATCTGTCAATTCCAGTGGCCAAACGGAAAGACATTTTCTCAAATGCAAGCAAACATCAAGGAGAAGCCAGGAAAGAATCCTAGGTTCCCTTCAGTTTGCTTCAGTGACAGATATCCTCCTGAAAGCAAGGCTGAAAGATATAAATCGAGTTTGGCGATCGAGAGCAAACGCCAAATCTCGAGACAAGTTTGTCAGTAATTCCACAGATCCTTCGCAATCAACTCCGTCCATGGACAAAAGTAAAGAACTTGGCCAAGCGGGTACCCCTTCAATATCCCCTTCCAGTGTTAACCATTCACACGGATGCCTCCCTGTCCGGGTGGGGGGGATATTCTCAGTTCAAACAGGTTCAGGGGACTTGGTCAGTTCAATTCCGCCAGCTCCACATAAACGTTCTGGAAGCAATGGCAGTATTTCTTACCCTGAAGAGACTTCTTCCCCCAGAAAGTCTCATCTAAGACTAGTTTTGGACAGTGCAGTGGTAGTTCATTGCATCAACAGAGGAGGGTCCAAATCCAAGCATGTGAACCATGTCATGATAGCCATCTTTGCCCTAGCAAACAAACACAAATGGCATCTGTCCGCCACTCACCTGGCGGGGGTAAGAAATGTGATAGCAGACGCCTTGTCCCGGTCAGTCCCTCTGGAATCAGAATGGTCCCTAGACGACGGGTCATTCTGGTGGATATGCCGGAGAGTCCCAGGTCTCCAAGTAGATCTCTTCGCCTCACAAGCGAACCACAAGCTCCCTTGCTATGTGGCCCCCAACCTGGACCCTCTGGCTTATGCCACGGACGCCCTGTCGTTAGATTGGAATCAGTGGAGAAAAATTTATGTTTTTCCTCCAGTGAATCTTCTCTTGAAAGTCTTGAGCAAGCTGAGGACTTTCAAGGGACTAGTAGCCCTGATTGCTCCAGACTGGCCCAAGAGCAACTGGTATCCTCTGCTTCTGGAATTGGGTCTCCGACCTCAACGGATTCCCAATCCCAAGCTGTCACAATCAGTACAAATGAGGACTGTGTTCGCTTCCTCAGGAATTCTTCAGACCCTAACTTTATGGACTTCATGAAGTTTGCGGCTAATAAAGATGCTAACATTGATCCACAAAACATCCTCTTCCTAGAATCAGATAAGAGGGAGTCAACTATTAGACAATATGACTCAGCTGTTAAAAAATTAGCATCCTTCCTGAAAGAATCAAACACTACAACCATGACAGTTAATTTAGCTATATCCTTTTTCAGATCCTTGTTTGAAAAAGGTTTAGCAGCTAGCACTATTACTACTCATAAATCGGCTTTGAAGAAGATCTTTCAGTTAGGTTTCCAGATAGATCTGACTGAATCTTATTTTACGTCTATCCCTAAAGCCTGTGCTAGACTTAGACCTTCTCAAAGGCCTACTGCAGTCTCATGGTTCTTAAATGATGTCCTCAAACTAGCATCAGATACTGACAACTCGTCTTGTACATTCACAATGCTTCTTAGAAAGACATTATTCTTATTAAGCCTAGCTTCAGGAGCTAGAATTTCAGAACTGTCGGCTCTATCCAGAGATGCGGGTCATGTGGAATTCCTCCCCTCAGGAGAAGTTCTGCTTGCTCCGGATTGTAGTTTTTTGGCTAAAAATGAGGATCCTCTTGCAAGGTGGGCCCCTTGGAAAGTCATCCCACTTCCGCAAGACCCTTCTCTCTGCCCAGTATCAACTTTAAGAGCCTTTCTATCTCGTACATCCTCAAGATCCTCAGGTTCTCTCTTCATGAGAAAATGAAATTTTCATTATTAAAATGAAGTTTTATTGTATACTTACCGAACAATTATAGAGCCGTGATTTCCACGAGCGGCAGGATACTAAATTCAAATTTAGCGCGTCGGCGTCGCCAACACTGGTGGTGATGACGTCATCTCTTTCCACTCGCGGGAGAACCAGGTACAACTGCCCAGGTGAATCCAATTCTTTCTGCCCGTCCGTCCACCTAAGGGGAGGAGGGTGGGTATAATCATAATTGTTCGGTAAGTATACAATAAAACTTCATTTTAATAATGAAAATTTCATTTTTATTGTAGTGTCTTACCGAACAATTATAGAGCTGATTACACATTTATGGGAAGGTGGGATTCAGTGGACCACTAGTATTTTTAAATGGTTACATTTATTGCAATACCAGTAAACACTCAAGGTGTCTGTTGTACCTTACCTTGTAAGAGAGCTACAGCAGACTGTTACTGCCTCTGGTCGGTGCTCTTACTATTGTAGAGGAATTGGAATTTGACCAAAGTTAGCCTCTACAGGAGTGGAATCCTTCCGTAGTTCAAGCGAGTCAAGGCTGACTGACGGAGGATAGTAACAACAAAGATTGCCCTTGCCCTGGGCTAAGACCAGAAATTCAATCATACAAAACATTTGTCACCAACACCAGATTTAAAAACATATATACCCAACCATTGTAAAATCTGACCTAACAGACTGGTGAGTATCCCAGGTACTCAGTACCCCCAGCTTCCCTTGAACTCGACAACCTATTCAAGGTGAAAAGTTAGCATAGAGGTGACGACCCCTGTGCCGTTTCTCCCAACACCATGCCAGAAACCGCCACCGGACCTAACGTTTTACAATTCTCGAAAACCGTTTCTATCTCTTTGAGATAATGACTCGCAAAAACCGAATTCGATCTCCAGAACGTGCTCTGAAGAATCGAAGCTAAAGATAAATTCTTTCTGAATGCTAAAGAAGTTGCCACTGCTCTAACCTCGTGAGCTTTAACTCTCAGAACGGAAAGATTGTCGTTCTCGGACTGCGAGTGAGCTTCCCTGATAAGCTCTCTAATAAAGAACGATATAGCATTCTTAGAAAGAGGACGAGAGGGATTTTGAACCGAGGTCCAGAGCTTAGAAGATTGTCCTCTAATACCCTTAGTGGCAAACAGATACTGCTTAATAGCCCTGACTGGACATAAGAGCCTTTCTTCCTCCTCATGTCCAACCAAATCAGATAAGTTCCTTACCACAAAACTCCTCGGCGCCAAGGATTAGAAGGATTCTCATTTTTGGCTAGAAAGGTCAAAGATACCGAAGATACAGCATTGCCTTGAGAGAAACCGACTCTTTTGTCTATAGCGTGCAATTCGCTGACACGCTTAGCAGAAGCTAGTGCAATAAGAAAAAGTGCCTTCTTAGTCAAGTTCCTGAGTGAAGCCGACTTCAAAGGCTCAAACGGTGGCCCCATGAGGAACTTAAGCACCACATCTAAGTTCCAAGTCACTGTATCTTGCGGGAGCTTAGTGGTTTCGAAAGACCTAATGAGGTCCGACAGATCTGAATTGGAGGAAATATCCAAACCTCAATGTCGAAAAACCGAAGAAAATATGGCTCTATATCCTCTGATCGTCGAAGGAGCCAGTTTCTTAGAGTTCCTAAGAAATAGAAGAAAATCTGCTATTTCTGTTAAAGAGGTCGCAGAAGTAGAGACTTTAGCACTTCTACACCACTCTCTGAAGATTCTCCACTTCCTTTGATAGAGTTTGTTAGAAGACTCTCTCCTACAACGAGCGATAGCTTCTGCAGCTCTTCTTGAAAATCCTTTCGCTCTGACAAGATTCCGGACAGTCTGAACCCTGTCAGAGCTAGAGCGGACAAGTTTTGGTGGAACCTCTTGAAGTGCGGTTGTTTGAGAAGCCACTTCTCTGGAGGAAGAAGTCTGGGGAAGTCTACTAACAACTGGAGAAGGTCCGGGAACCACTCTTTCCTGGGCCAAAAGGGAGCGATTAACGTTAGTGTTACATTGCTGTGCGACATGAACTTGTTCAGCACCTCTCTTATTAGACCGAACGGAGGGAATGCATAAGCTTCCAGACCCGACCAATCCAACAGCATTGCGTCCACCGACCAAGCTAGAGGATCTGGGACTGGAGAACAAAAGAGAGGAAGACGGTTGTTCCTTGATGTCGCGAACAGGTCTATTGACGGTCGTCCCCAAAGGCGCCAAAGTTTCTGACAAATCTTGTTGTCCAAAGTCCACTCCAGAGGTAACACTTGCTGTTGACGACTTAACTCGTCCGCCAGAACGTTCATCTTTCCCGGAACAAATCTCGGGACTAGCTGAACCTTCGCTTCGTTTGACCACAGGAGGAGATCCTTGGCTACTTCGTACAGAGAGAAAGACTGAGTCCCCCCCTGTTTCCGCACGTACGAGAGAGCCGTGGAGTTGTCGGAATGCACTGCCACTACTCGACCTTCTACTAAACTCCGAAACTGTCTGAGCCCCAAGAAAATTGCTAACAGTTCCTTTACATTTATGTGGAACTTCTTCTCCTTCTCCGACCAAGCTCCTGAAGTCCGTTGATTTCCCAGTAGGGCTCCCCAACCTGTGTCCGATGCGTCGGAAAAGAACTGTAGGTTCGGGAGGATGGGTCGTAAATCTAACCCTTCTTCCAACCTTGCTCGAGAGAGCCACCACCTTAGGTCCTCTTTTATTTGATCTGTGACAGGAAAGGTAATCGAGTCTGGTTGTGTCTTCCTGCACCAAGAGGCTCTCAGGAAAAACTGCAGAGGTCTCATGTGCAGTCTTCCCAACGTCACAAATTTCTCCACTGACGTCAATTTGCCCAGGAGCCTCATCCACTGATTGGCAGAACTTACCTTTTTGTCCAAGAACTCCTGAACTGTCTCCAGACAGCCTTGAACCCTCTTCGGGGACAGAAAAGCCCGAAAAACTTGAGCATTCAGAATCATCCCCAAATAAAGGATGCTCTGAGATGGAACCAACTGGGACTTCTGTTTGTTGACCAGAATTCCTAACTTTCTGGCAAGCTCCAGAGTTGTTCCAAGGTCCTTCATGCACCGACTCTCTGATTCCGACCGGAGAAGCCAATCGTCCAGATAGAGGGAGATTTCTTACTCCTAAAATGTGGCAGCCAGCTTCCTATCGGGGATAGAACCCTGGTGAAAACTTGAGGAGCGGTCGCTAGTCCGAAGCAAAGTGCCCGAAACTGAAACACCTTGCCTTCGAACATGAACCTCAGGTACTTCCGAGATTCGCGATGTATCGGAATGTGAAAATAAGCGTCTTGCATGTCCAGAGAGACCATCCAATCCCCCTGTCTGATGGACTCCAGAACCGACCGAGTGGTCTCCATATGAAATTTTGTTTTCTGGACATGCAAGTTCAGGGCGCTCACATCCAAAACCGGCCTCCAGCCCCCTGATGACTTGGAAACTATAAAAAGGCGATTGTAAAAGCCTGGAGGAAAATCCCCTTCTATCTGTTCTATCGCTTCTTTGAGAACAAGCGCTTCCACTTCTGCGGCTAGCGCCAGAAATTTGTCTGAGCCCGGAGAGTATGCCTGGAATGGAATTGGCACAGGTGAGAGCGAGGGAGGTGAAACGAGAGGAATACGATAGCCGAACTTGAGTACTTGCACTACCCAGGCTTCTGCTCCTCTGTTTTCCCATTCCTCCCAAAACGTAGCCAGCCTGGCTGCCACTGGTGCATGAAGAACCGAGCTTTCATTTGGAAGGTTTGTTAACCTTGGCCGAGTCCTTAGACTGAAGTCGCAAATTCGACTTCGGCCGAAAGAAGCGCTTGGGTTTTCTCCCTCGAAAAGGCACTTGGGCCAGAGGAGAAACCGAAGGAACAGTCTCCACAGGAGCTTTAGGTCTCTTAGTAGACTGTACCATGAAATCCGAAGTAGATTTCTTATCTAGCGCAGACGAAATTGACAACACTACATCGTCTGGAAAGAGGTTATCTTTCACAAACGGAGCAAACAAGAGAGCAGACTTCTGTTGGGAAGTAACCCTTTTAGAAGCAAAGGAGCACCAAAGTTGCCTTTTCTTAAGGGTACCAAAGGCGATGAGCGAAGCTAACTCATCACATCCATCCCTAATGGATTTGTCCGCACAGGACAGAACACCAATCCAATCCTCCGCTAACTCCTGAGAAAGAGAAGGACAGTCTTCGATCTTGGCCGCTAAAGCGCCAATAGTCCAATCAAGGAAGCTAAAGACTTCCAAAAGTTTAAATTGATTCTTTACAACGTGGTCCAACTCAGGCGCTGTAAAGAAAACTTTCGCTGTGGCGAAAGCAGATCTTCTAGAGGAGTCGATTAAACTGGAGAAGTCTCCCTGGGAGGAGGCAGAAACTCCCAGAGAAGGAGCTTCCCCAGTTACATAAAACCTATACCTCTTACGAAGCAACTTAGAGGGAGGGTATGCAAAAAGAGCCTTCCCTAAGTCTCTTTTCATAGACATCCATTTTTCAGTCTCTTTCAACGAATGTCTAACCGCTTTAGATAGAACAAGTTTTGGGAGGAGAGGGTCTGAAGTTTTCCTCCTCATCAAAAAAGTCGAAGTTGGGGAGCGCGGAGCCGCTTTCTCAAAATAATCTGGATAAGATACCAGAAGAAATCTAAGGAGACGTGAATAACACGAGAGGTGATGAGAATCCTCCTCCTCTACTTCTTCTTCATTCTCCGATACCGCCGAAGAAGTAGACGGAACTACAACCGGATCTGAAGGTTTCGAACCACCCTTGGACTCATTCATCCAGTTGGTTAACATCTCTAACTGCTTGCGCAAAGGCGCCAGAGACGAATCAAAAACAGTTAACGTAGGCTTGGAAGAGCCTAAATGTTCAGCAGGAGGCGGAAAAACTACTTGCGCCTCGCTCTGAGCCGCTGAAATTCGAGGCGAAACAGGCGCATCAGGCGTAACAGACGAAAAAGCGCCTAAAGAAACACCCTTAAAACTGCTAGCTACAGCGCTAAAACCACAATCTCTACTAGTAGATGGAGCCGAAAAAGGTACAGATTGAGGCGACGAACGAGCCGCTAACGGCCGCGGCGCAACCCTACTCTCAGGCTCCTTATACCGCTTGACTGGAGGAGGCGAAGAATCGGCGCCTGAACGCCTCTTTAAGGGACGCGAAACGGGCGAATCTCGCCAAGAGCGCCGCGCGACCGGAGACGAATCGCTTGAATCATTCGAAAGGCGTCTGACCGCAACACCTTTCCAACGCTTAACCGAGCCCTGTTGAGGCGCAACAGGCTCAACAAGAGAGGCGCCTGTCTGTGGGCAAATCCCGATCGACTCCCTTGGACTTCCGGTATGTCTTCTCCCCGGTGCGGGGGAGCTGGACAGTGACCTTTGTCTAGGAGACGTGTCAGGACAGACAGACGCACCCTCAACTACACTCTTACCTGAAGCCGCTTTCTCCAAAAACGTCTTAACTGAATTACCAAGTTGCAAAACCGTATTCGCTAGTACCGAAAATTTCTGATCTAACCTCGATTCCAGACTGGCAATGGTGTCGGAAGAAACTACACGGGAAGCCGGAGAAGTGGGATTAGTAGGAGGAATAGGAGGTGTAGTTAAAGGAGACATAACAATTTGAGGAGAAACAGAAGGAACAGAAGCATTGCAAGACGAAGCAGAGCTAAGTCTACTTTCCCTAAGCGCTGCTTTTCTAATTCTGTCTTTAGCTAATTTCTCCGAGTATGAACTAAAAAACTTCCATTGAGAATCAGTCCAATCACTACACTCGTTACATGTTCGATCTGCTGAACAAACCTGTCCCCTACACTTAACACATTTAGTGTGAGAATCATACTCTAACTTGGATAATCTAGTTTTACATCCTGAGATGCAAAACCTAACTCCCGACGGACTAGAATCCGACATGGCAACGCCTAAATAAACAGCAAAATAACAACAACGCCAAAAAAGAGTACTTCACCAATTCCGAAGATCAATTCCACAAGAAAAAAAGCGAAGCAAAGTCATCCAACCGCACCGACCACCGATGTTCACCGGACGCCGGCAGGAAAAGAATTGTATTCACCTGGGCAGTTGTACCTGGTTCTCCCGCGAGTGGAGGGAGATGACGTCATCACCACCAGTGTTGGCGACGCCGACGCGCTAAATTTGAATTTAGTATCCTGCCGCTCGTGGAAATCACGGCTCTATAATTGTTCGGTAAGACACTACAATAAAAAAAGGTGGTACTTTATCAGTAAAAGGTATTAGGCAACAAATCCTTTACTTCATTAAACAAGCCAATCCTGATTCATTTCCAAAAGCACATGACATCAGGGGAGTAGCCACCTCAATTAATTACTTTCAACATATGAACTTTGAGGATCTTAAAAAGTATACTGGATGGAAATCTCCGACAGTCTTTAAACGTCATTATCTAAAGTCCTTGGAATCTTTAAAATTTTCTGCAGTAGCAGCGGGAAACATTGTTTCCCCTGATACTGTATAGTAGTCGTAGTATAGATCCAGGTCTCCTCTCTACCTACCTCATCCAACATGCCTCACCCTATCGCCATGCTTCTCGGATATTCTAGCCTTAGCCGCTGAGATCATATTAGTGGATTGTCCCTTATTTTTTTGCTAGGGACATCCACACTATGTACTGATAATGTACTTCAGTGTACCTACCCTTATTTTTATGCTAGGGTAGGACACAATGTGTTTGTATATTTTGTATATAAGTTATCTAAGTAAATCTATTTTGTTAAATTACACTGCATTTTTGTACTTTACTATGTTTACTGTAATTTTAAGTACTTTACATTACTAACTTTCTTTTATGTCATTGTTTAAAATAAGTTAGCCTTAAGTACTTAGTTTATATGCTGTAATAACTGATTTACTTATATTATATCACTCATTTTACAACTGTTTTTCATTTGTCCTTTTTTTCCCATCTTGTCTGTTTCTCTGGTACTCTTTCATAGGCCGACACGAGCTGAGCCCAGAAAAGGGATTTTGACGAAGGAAAAATCTATTTCTGGGTGATTGGCTCGTGTCGCCCTATGATTGCCCCCCCCCCCCCCCCCTGCAGGACAAGATGTTCTTAGATTAAGGATGACCGCTAGGGGCGCTGCTGTCCGTGGCGTCCCCTAGTAGTAGTAGTAGCGGCCGCATCGCCCGTTAGTATCAGCTCTCTCTTGTGGGGATTCTGATTGGAAGGTCTAATTGGTGAATGTCTCGTGGTAGTGTTCTCACTCGCCCCTATTCTCATACCGACACTTCTTTTAAAGAGTGAGCGAGTCAGTTTTACTGACATTTTCTTAATTTTGTTTTTCTCTGGTAATTTTAGATTAATTTTGCCTAGAAAGAATGATATTAAGGATCCTTTCATAGGGCGACACGAGCCAATCACCCAGAAATAGATTTTTCCTTCGTCAAAATCCCTTATATAAAAGCAGTAGATATGGAAGTAGCAAGTAAAAGACCTGTAGGAAGGGTCAAGAAATCACAGAAAATGCAATAGATGAAGCCCTACACCTGATGGGAATTCACGCAAAAAGTGCACAGGACAGAGCAGAGTAAAGAGAACTCCAATAAAGGGATATGCTAACATAAAATTCTGTATGATGATAATGATCATATGTACACAGAGAAAAATGCTGAAAACTTCTGAGTATTTGATCAGTAATATAAACCAGGATATATACATATACACATACTCCATTTTTTCCATCTGTCCATCTGCCCGTGGTGTTTGCACATGGTAACACTGCATCCCGGGCTTTAAATAATATCCTATTTCGAATATTAACGGTGTAATTCCCATACAGTAAATTATTAAAACACTTTTCAGTTGCAAATGTACACCCAGATATCCTTTTATTTACCTAAAACTTACACATAGCGTAACTATTTAAAAGCCCAGGACGCAATGTTACCATGCGCGACCACCACAGGCGAATGGACAGATGGAAAAAAACAGAATATAGTCATTTCAATAAGATAAATCTCTACTGCAGACTAATAGGACTGGCTTGAAGAGTAAAATTTAAAACATTACTAATCATAATGCATCTCAATCACTAAACGGAAATAAATATACAGTAATAGTTATAGCAAAATCATAACTTAAATGATTTTTGGACTTACCGTGAATGGGATTCCCTCTACACTCCCCACAGCAAAGCAACGGTCACCTGCATTGCAGGCACCCGTAAGTATTTGATGACACTTCATACTGTCAAGCTGTTCTCAACTACCACATGTCTGTTAACAAAACAAACATGAAATTGAAAACGAAAACTGCATAATGATTTACAGCTACAAAGGAGTAATTATGAGACTGAACATTTAATTTCGAACTTGAAGAGATGAAATGACAGAAACCCATCAACATGAGAATAACCCAAAAAGATTTGTCTATTACCTGTAGCCACACAACATAAATATATACACAATTTATTACATAACAGTTACCACTTAGGCAAAAATTCCATGAGAAGATTAGTAGAGTAATCAAGGCTTATACTTTTTTTTTTTAAGAGACTTGAAATTACTAGAAACCAAACTACACGCAACAATAAAGGAATAGTACATAACAGGATTTCAGGTATGACAAAAAATTTTCATTCTGCATACATTATCGTAGCGTTAGCCTTTTATAAGAAATTTAAATACGAATGGCACATATGTTGATATCAAGTAACCACTTTGAACGTGGTCCTCATCTCTCCTCAACAGGTGTCCATACTATGGGAATGGAGGCTCAAGGAAGAAGAAGAGGGAGACCAAGAAAGAGATGGAAGGACTGTATGAGAGGAGACTTACATGAGAAGGGAATTGCTGAGGCAGAAGTGCAGGATAGAAATAGATGGAGATGGCTCATCCAAAATGGTGACCCTACATGAAAATTGGAACCAGCTAGGAAGAAGAGGTAACCACTTTGAGGTCGAAAAGATACATAGTACGTACAGCATTTTCAAGAACACAGTTTTGACCTCATGACACAGAGAGAGAGAGAGAGAGAGAGAGAGAGAGAGAGAGAGAGAGAGAGAGAGAGAGAGAGAGAGAGAGCAATATCATTAACCTGAGCACTGAAAGACAAAATAAATAACTTCAGTTCATAAATTGACCTAATAATTGAATACAGTAGAACCATGGACTTCAACTGTTGCACAACTCAACATAATCGGATTTAGACGCAAAATTCTGAGTAAATTTTGTATCAGAGTTATAAAAATAAAAAAAGAATCTGACCCGATGAACCATATGATTTTTGTAAACAAAAGTGTTTCGTTCAGTAGCTGCTAGTTGGAATACTTCCTTAGTTTTTGTGGTGGTTTTCTGTACTGTAGTTTAATTCAATCATGGGTCCTAAGAGACCCTTGCAGACAAGCAGAAGAGGAAAACAGTAAGAACCATAATTGAACTTAAGAATGATATTAGAAAAAAAAATGTTTAATACGATATGTTATTCAACTCTGAACTTACAATTCAAATAACACTTTTATAATAAATTTAGATTGCATATATAGGTACTTAACAAGTAATTACATAGCTATAGTTTCTAATTTTAATGGTAGCCTTTTTAAAATTTGTGCTAGCACTCTATTCTTTTTTGGGTAGGCTTGAAAAATTCAGAAAGTGAATGGGCTTACATACAGTGCCTACTTCAGTGATTACGGACATGTTTGCAAAGTGGTGTTATGTAAAAAAAAAAAAAAAAAAAAAAAAAAAAAAAAAAAAAAACTTTGTAGAGAATCATCATCCCAACAAAGATATACTGTAATTTGTGTCTCCAACATGTTTAATGACAATGCCGTGTTGCACTCACGCAAATTTGAAAGAGACGCCAGAAACAAATGTCGCGACAGTTTTGTTGTGCGAAGGGGTCCAGTGACTCATAAAAAATTTAGTTATGAAAATTATATGAAAATACAGTAATTAGTGAATATTTCTCTATGAAAAATAATGTGAATAAGCAAATTTTCCCCAAATAATGTGTATGTACGTATACATGTTCCATAGAAAAATCAGTGCATCGGGAAGTCCACAAATCCAGAACCGCGAATAGGCAGGGGTCAACTGTATGATGTTATCAGTAAATACTTTAGTAGTCTTGAATATACAAAGCTGCATAAATTGCTTATAAAATTATTTTGTTACTGTTTCTTATTTAATTCTGTTCACTTATCTGTTATGCCATGGTATCATGGCACTTCCAACTAATTTTGAAATGGTTACTCTTCAGTCCAGGTTGTGAATGGCTGTTACTATTTTTTCGTCCCCGAAGTTGGCATCTCACAAATTTTATACTCATTTCCATCATAAATGCCTGGTTAACTATTATAACAACATGGGGGGTTGGGGGTGGTAGATACCTCAATGTGAAACCATACCTTAAAAGTCAAGTTATGTCAGGCAAGACTGGGCATCTTAAGAGAGTTTATGTTAGGAATATTTGCTTACATCCCTAATTTTCACTTAGCCACATTTCAGTCATTCCCTTCCACTCCAAACCAATCTGAAAACACTGGTTTACCACTGGGACCCCATTATTGATAGATATGGCAGAGGGGGTTGTAGCAGGTTAATAAGTACCTAAGTTATTAGTATTAATCACACCACTCTCATGAGTGCCATGTTTAGTATCAGCACCATAGAAATGAATGCCACAACATAAAAAAAAGATGGTATACATCTATCTCAGTAACAGTAAATTTACAATATATCTTAGTATTTTTATTTTATTATTAGGAATAAAAAAAACCTGATAAAAAGTTGTGGTATTAAAGTAAAATAATATCAAAGTAAATAAATAAAAATTTTTTTAGACAAGTTAAAAATGATAGAAAAACGGAAATTCAACAGCAGTGCTAAGCATGAAGATATAATTTAAAAAACATTTTCTGACTGACCAATACAAAAAAGGGTCAATATAATGTAGTACAGTAGAGATGATTTGTGAAATTTAATGAGATAATTTCAGAAATTCAGTCTTTTATGTTTTTATGTTACCGAAACTCCACAAGGCACCATGTTTAATACCAGCCCCTCAGGGATGAATGTAAAATCAAACAAAATACAGTAAATTTCTCAAATGATAGCACATGTAGGCTACTGCATTATATACAGCCTTCTCTAATCATTCATTAAAGAAATTTCATTAATAAACAATATTTCCAGCTCTATGATTTAAAGAAAAATTATACTTGGGACCCTGCAAATCTTGTAGTCGTGGCACCTTTGGTTCAGCTGTGTCATTGCTCCTGAAGCTGGATTTTTCAAGGAACAATCAATATCCAAAATCTTACACAATTTCTGAAACTTACAACCACCAATCACATTTCAGCAATTTATCACAGACCCTCAGTTTCAAGAGATGTTCCTGATACATAATTCATGCTTTACTCACAAAGTACTCCCACAAACAAAATCTGATCAGGAGCTCCGTTTCTGTGACAGTGTCAACTTACCTAAACAAAGAACTGAAAAAAATTTCAAGTGTATCCTGAAGAGATGTTTACTTTATTGTCAGTTCTCTTGGCCAGTTCTGCTTTATACACATCCTTCTCTATGCTGTTTGGTCTAAATATTAATAAAGGATACCTCCGTGCCTTGGTCTAAATATTAATAAAGGCTACCTCCGTGTCAAGTTCTTCCACAGAATTACAAAACATATCCTATGATATTTTTTCAATTTTAGATTAGGGTTAACAACCGAGTGGACTGACCAACTACCGCGGTTTTGGTCACCCTGCGAAAAAGTACTTTAACACGTCCTGACACCGGAGATGGTCATCAGTCATGAGTTGTTGATAGTGATAACAGGAGCTCAAGACCTCTACTCTCCTTTCGAAGTAAGTATTTTCTCCAAAGTTAGAAATTAAGGTCATATTTTAAGATTTAAACAGAGGGTAATGAAAAGTGTGGCTAACGCAGTGCACACAACCCCAAAACGCTTCCGAAAGTTTTACTTACGATTAAAAAACTTTAGAAGATTGATGCCATCTCAATGTTTGCAGAGTCGCTTGTGTCAACAAACTTCCATTTTCCTGTGCTAAATCCGTACACCTTGTACCCATAGATGCTGGGGCACTTTCATCATAACAATCGTAAACCCGACCTCTAACCAGTACTTATTCGTACTTATTCAAGGGGACTACGGCATTCTTTGCGGCGTTTTGTGCTCTTCAATTGTTTATGAGTGTTGTCAATTGGCATGTGTTTACCCTCCAAACAGGGTATAAGACTTACGCAAAACCGGGGAAATAAGTAAAATGAGCGTATCTATTTGTAGTATATATACATATTACAGCAATTTGATCATTACTGCATTACTACGACAACTAAAATTCATGGAAACAGTTTGTAAATGCATCGGCGAATGTGTGAAGCTCCACTACATTTGCAACGATGAGTCTTTTTGCCGTCGTCTGCTAGTACTTCAGAAATATCTTTAATTTTTCGGGGTTAATTTGGTTGCAAAAAAGGGATAATAGACATGAATTAAATAAACATTTTGAAGTAAAGTTAAACTAAATAATGAGTTAAGTAAACATTTAAGGGAATAAAGCTTTACACCTCAAAAACGTAGTCGTCTGCTGCTTAGGAACCAGGAACAGCAACGTGGTTCAAGTGCAATTTGGAGTGAATTATGACCAAAATGTGTATAATTACAATCAAATAAGCACTGTGGAGTTTCAGTTGTGATGGCAGTGAGGATAAAACCACCAATTATGAGGTAAAAATTAATTCAGTTCAAACCATGACCCCAGGAATAAAAAGTTTCATACTTTCACTAATATAGGCAACAAAATGTTATTTTATTGTGCTGATTACAACTGCAATCTTGAGTAAGATCAATAAACGTTACATATATACACTAACATTGTTCAAATGAGTGCTGGGAAGGCTGGGAAAGATGGTGGATTGTCTGTGGTTAGAACGGCCAGCCACGCGATTGCCGCCATATTGGATTTCAAAACTGCCTTGAAAACATATTCTACGAAGAGCTCACATGCTTATTTTAGTTCGTATGGGGCTTATATAAATAACATTATGTTGATGAAACTTCAATCTTTTGAATGGTATGCTTTAAGTTGTAATTGTATTCTTGTTTCACCAATTAAATATCGAGTGAATAAGGCCTGGCCAGCGCGATGACGATGGATCGTATGCGGTTGTTTACCCTATACTATTACCTAGTAAGCAGTATCACATTCATCGAAAACATATGCTGTAAAACCTACCAGATACACTACCTCTCTCAAAGATAGAAGCTTTGACGGTATTTCTACAGAAGCAATCCGCGGTGGCCTAGACTATGGCAATCAACGTTTCCCTATGTTATTTTCCTTACTGAACAAGAATTTTAACTAATATTTATTCGGACGACTGCAATTAACCCCCAGGGGACAGTACTAAACACGGCGAAATACATTGGACGCCCCAATCCCTAGTGGAGTAGTATCTGTGGTTACGTTCCTTGCAGTCCATGCGGAACTACCTATTCTTTAGAATTACCCTGCAAGAAACGTAACCGCGGACACGACATCCACTAGGGATTGGGACGTCCAATGTATTTCGCCATGTTTAGTACTGGACCCTGGGGGTTAATTACAGTCGTCCGAATAAATATTACTTAAAATTCTTGTTCAGTAGGTAAAACTACACAGAAAAACCGCAACTGCCATAGTCTGGACCGCCGCGGATAGGTACCCTAGATCTACTGCTTTGACTCCCATGACCACCCATCACGCAGGTTCCCAGAAAATAGATGCAACCCTATGGTCTGGCCTAACAGTAACGTATGCTATGCAGACTTGCCAACCATAGCCTACACTTGGTTAGTAGCTATAGGCAAAGCTTGGATAATTCACTAGGGACAATGAAGATATTAACAAAACTAATGTTTAACTTGCATCTATCATAAAGGAAAACGCTTACGGTCTCTAAACAGGTACAAAAAACCAACCAAAAATTCGATGATTGCTCAACGGGCGTAGTAGACAGGGGTACATCACCATTTTCTGTCACATGATTAACCATAAGATTACGATCTGATTAAGAAAATTGTATTATACAGCCAAAGAAATCAAATAATGAGAACTTGCAACACAAGAGAATGCTTAAGCAAACAAAATTCTGAGCATACATACTTCAATAGACACTTAGTGCACAATTTCACCGTAATGACAACAAGACTGCAGCAGAAGCAGCAGGTCGATGTTTTCGTCTGTCAAACTGTTCGGAAAAGAGAAACATTTTCGGGTGATATACATCTATATTTACGAAATTTTATATGATAAAAACGCCTTATAAAGTTACCTAATATATAATACATTACTAATTATTAATATTTACTCTAAAATTACCAGAATTAACGAAATTAGTCTCGAAACATATAGAAACGAAGTCATGTGATTTTATACGGACTTTTATTATGTTAGTGCCGTTTTCTTTACTACCTATTCTTGATTTATAATTTTACTTTTATATCAAGTATAACCATACGAATAATAATTCATTTATGGTTTCAAAGCTGGATATCATACGAGGAAGGCCACTCACAAAAGAAATCTCATTATGAAAAGAACAGAATTACAGTGCAGAATATTTTGACAAACACAACTGGCACTGCAAAACTGACAATTACGATAGAGTTGTGATATTGGTATGCGGTGGATTACTCGCAGTAGTAAAAAAATACGGTAAGCCAGTCGTGTGACTCGTGTTGCTTGCGTGACGGCCTCGATCCTCGAATGATACAACTGTGATCAGTGGCCACAAAGATCCGGCTTTATTTAGGGAGAAAGTTATTAAGATTCCGTGGCGAATACTAATCTGTATACTATTAATTATATAGTATCTAGTGCCAAAGCAGTGTCCTACGTATACAACGAGAGAATATCTTTAATCACAGTTAGACTTCATCCATATGAGTATGATTGACAAAATTCCAGTGATACAGAACATTAAATGAAATGGAAATGATGATGCCAAAGATAAAATGACGGGAGATAGTGCCATTGCATTGGTTGGAAAGTTAATTTTTCTTGAATGGTGCGAGGTTGCCAAAATTATTTGTTCAAAAGTAGACAAGGTTGTAAGAGCTCGGATTACTCTGCATTGTGATGTACTGAGGGCATGCTTTGGCAAAAGAAGAAACTAATTGTAATAAGCTAATTACACGTGTGAAAGATTACGGAAAGTATATTATAGAATACTTGGGACTGGTTACATTCTCGAATCTCGGCCCCACTCCACGAAAAAAGACGGCTAGTAGGGCCACCCAGCAAAAGGAAATTCATATTAATTTCCTATGTAAGCATCACTAACCTCGTTTTTGGTTGGTGCAACAATCGTCAGATATGAATGTGTTTAAAACCTTCTTGAAATCATCTTGGGACAAAATTTTCAAATGCTTTGAAGTATAGCTTCAAAATATAGACTAAACTGGACACCTGAATGGTACCTCGGATGGTGGGCTTCGACAGACTAGCTAAGATTTAAAAAAAAAAAAAAAAAAAGCCTACTTCATGACAGAAATCTTAAGGTATACTATATCTGTAAAAATTCAAGGCATAGTACTTGAAAGTACTATGTAGATCATTTTAATAATATCTCCAAACTATTATACAGCCTCCACTTACTGATATCTGTCTGTATTGTGGCGGGATTACAAACAAAAAACAAAAGCAAGCAATAAGATCTCCCACAATCACATTAATCATTCCAACTGACAAATTTTCCTACAGCCACACTTCCCCCTTTACCTTACTAACTACACCCAGGACAATTGGCTTAACGAGATACAGAACACACAAAACACAAATATTCACCTTAGACTCGAGACACTCAGGGCAAGACTCTGTGCCGTCCACTGGATACAGTCGTCAAGACACAACAACCGCTGAATTTCAATACACAAAGACAGACAAGCACCAAAACCATGCAAGAACTAAAAAAACATAACAATCACTAGATAAACAAATACCAACGACTCGAAAACAACACGACGAATCATGCAACAACTCAAAACCAACGCAACAACACACAAACACCAACAGTCTCCAACAAACAACTCACTAACATCAAAACAGAAATCAAGTACATCACTCTTCAGATCAACAACAACCAGACAGACACATGCACAACAACTTTACAATCTTAATATCAATAAAAAAAAACACCCAATAACGACTGACCATCAACAAAGTCTGCCAAAACCACTGTCCTCTATGACTGCTCATCACGGACAGACTGACTGACCCGGCAACCACGCCAGCAGACAATCCAGACGATTGCCCAACAAGCAAACCACTTGTTAACTATCCATCCACCACTTATGCAAACTCTCTCTCTCTCTCTCTCTCTTTCAGAAAACCTCTGACATGAATACATACTACACGACCTTAATAGCAACAAAAACATGAAATATCAACCATACAAGAACATTTAAACTCTTCTAGTCACTCCTGACAATTGCAAACAACCCAACTATGCTCTCAATTACTCTCTCTCACAAGCAACCCTCAAGAACATTGTCAAATGCAACAACCAGATCTCTCCTCCATATTTCCTCCCCTGTTACATTTGGCAACGTCTCCTCACATGCACAACATCCACACTGAACCGCTTTACACAACACCCAGGGATGTTCGGATATGGCCCCCTGGATCTTGTTCGAGGCCCCTCATACACTCTCTCAGTCATATCGCCATCCACTTTTTCCAAACCCCTTTCTTCCAGATTCACATTATCTCCCTCACTACTGTCCTCCAAAATCCCATTCATTATCTCATCTACCCCTTCTAACTTTTGCCCGAATATCTCTTGTAACTCTCCCACCAAATCACTCACCTTATTTATATTCCTGCCAAACTCCTGAAGAGACTCATTCATACTGCCAACCACGTCTTTACTACATGATTCCTTTCCTGTTGAGATCCCACTAAACCCTGACAACTCAAACCCACACATGCTATAAATATCATCCATTCCCTTGGGCTTATCTGTATTACACGCTTTATCCACCATTTTTACCCTAACACTAACCCCTTTATCATGCAGGCCTCGCCTTTCAGTCCCTTTCTTTACCTTCTTCCGCTTTCTTCCATACTCAGCCAACACTAACTGCCAATCCCCCAAATCCATTTGCTCACTGATGCTCAGCTCATATTTATTAACTTTCAACTACTCACTCATCGCATTCTTCCGAACGTGCTGTGGCACATCCCTCCACCTGCAGCGCTGGGTATAGTGTGCCCTGACCTCATCCATAACCCCATCCATTTGCAACTTCCCAAAACATAACTCAACCCATTTGGTCCCACTTCAAAATTTCAAAAGGCCCTTCAAACTTTTCCCTTACCTTATTCACATTCACCCTTCCCCTCTCAACCACCTCTTTCAGCACTTTATCCCCAATCCTAAAACTTTCAAACCTCCCACTTGCTCTCCTCCACAAGTCCCGATCACTCTCTGGCAACCCCAACCTTGTCCGAATAATTCTCTCAAAATTCAACGCATACTTACAGGGTGACATACCATTACTCTTTTGCAACTTGTTGTTGTACATCCACACCGCACGCCCCAAATGCATATCCCAATCATTACCACACTTACTCATCATTCGCAAAATTTCAGTCAACATTCTAACAGTCCTTTCAGTCAAACTATTAGCACTGGCATATATGGAGTAGAATAAACATGTACAATACCCCATTCCCTCAACATTTCCTGAAATTCCCATCCCACAAACTCAGGCCCATATCACTCAACATTCTCAAAGGCTTACCCACACACATCGGCAACATCACTTTGCTCACCATTTGCACGACAGTCCCACTCCTTTTTACCTTTGATGGGAACCACATATGCAAATTTGCTCATGTGATCCACCATTACAATCATTCCCATGTGTCCTCTTGCAGTCTTTGGTAAAGAAACAGTCAATCTCAAGCATTTCAAACGGCTCTTTCATCTGAAGTCGCAACACAGATGGACTCGCGTGCACGCTCTGATACTTTCCCCGCTGACATTCTTCACATGTAATGGCTACATCCACACAAATCTTACTTAACCCAGGCACATACAATCTCTCTCTCATGCATTCCCATAATTTACTCTTCCCCATGTGCCCAAACCGATTGTGGACCAACAGGCACATACTCACAGCTGACTCAATGGAAAAAGCTGGCACATACACTCCCCTGTCATACATTCCTCCCTGGTGCAAAAAGTACACTACATTTTTGCACACTACATACCGTCTTGCAACCCTCTTGTGTACTTCCAACTCACACGGCCAATCATCCATACGCACTCCTCCCAAAATGCACTCTCGCAACTTACTTATCTCCAAGCACCTATCTTGCATTTCTTCAATTTTTTCATCGCTCAAGAAATCATTCTCACTTCTAGCAATATCAATCATACCACAAAGTTTGCTACAAATACATTACTATCTTAAATCTTTGCTATCTTACAACCCCTCTTTCTAAGAACCCCATTCTCTATGTCTACACTTACATCATGCATCATCAAAAAATCTATCCCTATAAAAAACAAGCCGGCATATAATTTTCTCGCATGATTATAAAGTTATGTATCACTTCCAACTCCCCTAACCTAACCTTCAGCCGTACCTCTTCCCATACTAAAACACTTCCCTGTCCTAACCCATGTATTCTTACACTTTCCAATTACATCTCTCAAGTTCATTTACCACTGACCTACTCACTAGGGAAACCTGTGCCTCTGTATCAACTAAGCTACAGTACCCACTACCATTCACTCTAACAAACGTCACCATTTTTCCTTGGGTTCCATGCATACACACATTCACTGCCACATCTACCTGATTATCCATACCACAAGCATCCTCATCACATTCCTCCTCATTCATCTCCCCACTTTCATACCTCTGATTCAAATCCCCTTGTCTGACTAACCAACTACAACAGTGTTCCTCATGCTCACTATTTGCAATTAACTTCTCTCTATACTCAAATGGTCTGTCCCACCCAAAATACTAAAACACTTCTATTCCAAACAACTCCACTACTGCCAACAACAATTGCGATAACACCTCCACTTCCTTACCTTGTTCCTCTGTATAAGCCCTTTCCTTTTGCACATCACTCATCAACTTTACTCGCAGCTCATTTGCACTCTCGGGCACTCCTTCAACCAGACCCTTATGCTCCAAATCTTTCAATGCTGAAAACAAACGCTCATAAACTCTATCACCTCCCACAAACCTATCTTTTACAACCAAACCCTCAGTCACTCTATTTAGATCCCAGTCGCTTTTCAGGGGATTGTCACCTTACCATGCATCCTTGCCATCGTGTCCACAATCACATTTTTACTCCTTAGTACATACTCCAACCTAAAATCAAACTCACTCAAATCCTTTATCATCCTCGCAAGCCTAGCATTCACACTTTCTTTCTTAATCACATACACTAATGGCTGATGGTTCGTTCTTACAACAAATTTTACCCCATACAAAAATACCTTCAACACTTTCACACAAAACCTTATAGCCACAAGCTCTTTCTCAACCACCAAGTACTTTCGCACTGCTTTATTAAAGGCTTTGCTCACATACTCTATTACTCTCAATTGGTCTTTCCAATTCACCTCTTGCAACTGCACTAAACATTCCCCCACACTAAACTTACTAGCATCTATATAAAGCTCAAGCATACTTGCGTCCTTGCCATAATCTAGGAGAGCCAAGGTGACATCCCTTGCAGCCTCCTCTTTTAACCTCTCGAATGCTCTCACCATTTGCTCATCCCACTTCAACTTTGTACAATTTCTCTTTCCTGTTCATTCAATCGGTGGCTTTCCTAACCCCGAACAGTCCCTAACAAACTTCCTTCCAAACTCAATCAAACCAAAAAACCCTTAAACTCACGCACGGTCCGGGGACGTGTCAATTCTCTAACCTTTTTAACAAACTCTTCACTCTTCCTTACACCAGTTGCACTCACCATATGGCCAAGAAATTCCACCTCCCTAGCCAACCACGTACATTTCTCAAGTTTCACTTTCACTTCAACCTCTTCCAAGCGCTCTAGCACCTTCCCAAGCAATTCCATATTCTCTTTAACAGTTTCACTCACAATCAAAATGTCAATAAATACAGTCACCTTCCTTCTATCAAACCAAGCCAAAACTACATTCATTGCTCTTTAGAAGGCAGGAGGTGCGTTAGCCAACCCAAAACTTAAAACGTTTAAACTATTAATGGCAACTACCACTTGAAAAAGCTGTAACATGCCTGCTCCCCTCCTCAAGAGGCATCTAGTAATAGCTCCTTACCAGCTCTAATTTGGTAAACACTCTCATCCCATGCATCTTGTGCACACAATCAGACACCACATTCATCGGGAATCGCTCCTTCACAGTCACTTCATTCACCCTTCTTAATCTACACACATCCACAGGCTTCCATCCAGCTTATGTACAGGGACTATGGGGCTATTCCAGGCACTCTCACTCCTCTCTATCATTCCCACTCTCTCAAGTTCCTCACACTGCTCCTCAATCGCTCGTGTAACAGGCATGGAAAAGTGACGGGGACGCTGATATATGGGGGTATCATCTTCCAAAACTATTTTAAATTCAGGAAGCTTAGACCCCCCAAAAAATCTTTGTCTCCACGGCTCAACACACCCTGCCTATTCCAAAACATCAGCATCAATCGCTCCCTGTCATCATAGCTAATATTTTCGTCCATCCTAACTCTTTATCTCAGCTCATCATACTTCCAACTATCACATTCCTCCACACTACCTGTCATCCCCTGCCGTACCTTGATGTACCTTTCATCATCCGTATTTACTAATATGTATAACAACCCTACGCAATCATCTTCACATATACCCCACACTTGCTTCTTCCTAGCACTCGGCAATGTGGCCACAAAAACCTGAGGATTCTCCATGTCTAAGATCCCATTGTACACATGCATGCTCACTCCTACTAACTTGCCCGCATCAACACCTTTAACTACATATTCACACTTGTCACCATTGGTGATCCCAAGACTAATCGGCCACGCAACTTTCACACTAATAACTTCCCTGACCTCATGCTGCACTTTTACACTCTCTTTCACAACCAATGGCACCTCATTCCATATCTTACTTTTTATCCCTCCATCCCTATCCAAGTTCAACTCCCCATGTACATTCCCTTTCATATGCAATTTAATCATATTCGTCCTTGGACAGACCACCATCCTACGCTTCTTCAAAAACCTGTACCCTAACACCATACCATACTTAGACATTCATACCCTCAATCACATAAAAGTTAATTTCATCCATCACTACCCACTCGATTTCTATCCTCTCATGCAACATTCCCACCACAGCTAGGCATAGATAAATTCTCTATTCCCTGTACCTCCCCTTTACACTTCCTAACCTCACACTCACTCCACAACTTATCACATCCATTCTTAAAAAGAACATTGACACAGCAGCCGGTATCAATCAAAGCAACTAACACACCACTTTGCCTCTTAATTTTACACTCATGCATTCATGGGCTCTATCCCCGAACTCTTCTTCATGCAGCAACCCTTCTTGTACATGCTTCACTCTTACTCCCCACACACTAGACGACCTACACAACTGTATCCCCTTAAGATCTAGTTTCCCAAATTCCCAGCCTGGTTCATCCTCTTTCGCCTGCACACACTCGCTACACGACCCTCCATTCCACATTCAGCACACTTTGCACGCTGTTCTTTACACATCCTAGCATAATGCCTTCTCTCCAAAGTTGCTGCAAACCACGTTTATATGGGTACCCCAACATCCACTAACTATATGCCCTGTTTGCCCACACCTATAAAATTTAATGTCCCTATCTCTCTGACACTCATTAACCACATGACCCGTCTTCCCACACCCTAAACAAGCTCTGAACGCCCACCGACATTCATTCTTCTTGTGCCCTGATTTCCCACATCTATAACACTTCTGCTCTTGTTCACAGCTAACTGACCCTAACCTTCCGACACTTGCACTTCTATCTCTCTTAGGTTTCACCACACTTACATTGCTTGCTCTAACGCCATTCACCTCAGCCCTTATAAAATGGCCTCCCTATAACTCTTAAACTCAGGTATACCCTCATTTACTTCGGTCCTGACGCTGACACTGCTCGCTTTCATACACCTATTTAGCTTGTAATCCCAACTATCTCTAAAATATCATTCCACATTATCTTCTTATTCGTCCATCTCATTTTCTCCTTAAGTTTTAGATTTATAAACTCATATACACTCTCAGGCACAGTTGCTAACAACTTCCTCACTAACTCCTTACACTCATTTATTCCCTTGTCTCCAAACTTTTTCCTGGCTTATGTCTCCAACCGGCATACATACAAAGACAATGACTCACCAACATTCATTTTGGCTTCTTCAAAATCATTCTTCCTCTTATACCTCACACTACTCTTTTCCCTGTCCTATAATCATGTTTTAACAATTGCATATGACACATCTATATTCATCATCATCCTATACATGTCTAACAAGAACCCTGTCAAAAAGTCCCCTAACACTTTAACCCAAAGTCTCCTATTATCCCTATACTTAGCAATATTTCTCATACTCCCTAAAAAAAAGTCCCCTAAGTCCCTACTACCACATTCCTCATACCTTGCACATCTGGGTACCTCTATCATATACACAGCTTTTCGTACTTCTTGCTCACTCTCACTTCCACTAGTTCCATCCTGACACCTCTTACCCTCTTCCGAATACAGTGAGTCCACTTCCATACTTACATCCATACTTTTAGTCATACTCTTACCCTTCTTCCTACCTACTTGTTCCCATTTACCACCATCTGAATCACTCTCAAGCTGTACCTTACTCTCAGCTCTTTTTTCATCTTCATCCGTCCTTTTCTTATCTTGCCCATCATTCTTACTAATCTTCTTTCCCTTAGACCTTTTCTTACTTTCAGCTCCCTTTTTATCCTTCTGCTCAGGTTTCTCCTTATCCATTGTCTTCTCCTTCTTCCCCTCACTTGCCACAACCATATCACTGTCATCACTCATACTCTCATCCATTTGCTCTTCCACTTTCTTTACTGCTCCTGGCCCGTCACAAAACCAAGGAGACCTACCTCCGACAGTTCCCTCTCCAAAGAACCCTTTCATTATTTCCTTCATCATCTCTTGCACATTACTCATCACTGATCCCAACTTTTCATCCATCTTCTCACCATCCGCTGCTCAGCCTCTTTCACTTCCTCTTTCATTCCCTCTTCTGCACTCCTCATCGCTCCTCTCAACCCTTCCAGTTCCCTCTTATCCTCATTCTCAATCTTAGTCCGATCTCATACTCTTCTTCCACTCTTTCCTTAGCTTCCCTCAACGACTGCAACTCCTCCTTCAGCCTCTCCACTTCAGTCAAACCTTCCATACTTACTTTCTTTACCAATTACACAACTCACTATACCAATCGTCCTGCAGCTGCCACACCAGCAGTGCCTCTTCGGGCAGCAAAAAATAATGTGGGAGGATCACAAGTAAAAAACAAAAGCAAGCAACAAGATCTCCCACATTTACATTAATCGTTCCAACTGACAAATTTTCCCACAGCCACACTTCCCCCTTTTCCTTACTAACTACACCCAGGACAAATGGCTTAATGAGATACAGAACACACAAAACACAAACACATGTACTCACCTTAGACTCAAGACACTCAGGGCGAGATGCTGTGCTGTCCGCTGGATATAGTTGTCAAGACAGAACAACCGCTGAATTTTAATACACAAAGACAGACAAACTCCAAAACCATACAAGAACTAAAAAAACAAAACAAAAACATAATCACTACATAAACAAATACCAACAACTTTAAAACAACACAACAAATCATGCAACAACTCAAAACCAACACAACAACCCACAAACACCAACACTGTCTCCAACAAACAACTCACTAACATCAAAACAGAAATCAAGTACAACAAACACTCTTCAGCTCAACAACAACCAGACAGACACATGCACAATTACTGTACAATCTCGATATCAATAATAATAATAAAAAAAAAAACAATAACAACTCTGACAAAACCACTGTCCTCCATGACTGCTCATCACAGACTGACTGACTGACCCGGCCAACCACGCCAGCAAACAGCCCAGACGATTGCCCAACAAGCAAACCATTCATTAACTATCCATCCAACACTTAGGGTCTCTCTCTCTCTCTCTCTCTTGCTCTCTTTTGGAAAACCACAGACATAAATACATACTACACGATCTTAACAGCAACACAAACATGAAATATCAACCATACAAAAACATTTAAACTCTTCCAATCACTCCCAACAATTGCAAACAACCCAACTATGCTCTCACTCACTCTCTCACAAGCAACCCTCGAGAACGTTGTCAAATGCAATAACCAGATCTCTCCTCCATAATATCACTGCTGCTTTCTCGATCATTGCATGTCCAGGTTTGGTTTGCCTCACTTTGTACTGTATATCTATAAGAATTCTTTGGATTTCTTCACCCCAGGACTAAAAGGCAAATGTTAAAAACTGTCATTTGTAGGAAGGATTTGTGATTCTTTAGGATTTGTCTTACTGTATGAAATCTGTTAACACGTTTGCCAGGGAATATTCACGGACAATGGGGAAAAACCCTCTGAACTGGGATCTGTTCAACCAAGAAAGTATCTGGAATGATGTATGAAACAAACTGTTAGTAATTTTCATGTGAACACAGTCGCCTTAGCAGCCTTCGTAGTACATCCATAAGGATCTTCGAAATTGGTTGTATAATTTTGGTTCCACAAGACTACAGGCCAAATGTGACAGATGCTAGAGGCTGTGTACTACAAAATATACCTTGTAAAAGGCTGAGGAGTGAAATATGGTCACAGTTGCCCAGAGAAATAAACAACTTGGTTCTTTAGACTATACAAAGCAACGTCATCGAAAGGACACACATATTGATCTTACTGTCTAATACTTTATGACATACAATAGTAATTTAATTTCTGAGCCACCTAAACATTTGATTAAGATCAGTATTGTCTTGGGTAGCAGAAGAAAGGGGGAGAGTTATCCTCTTCTGCTCACATCAAACATATATGCATATCATAATGATCCTTTGACATTTGAATTCTTCTGCCTTCAAAATCCTGTTTTGGTCACCCCTCTTACTTCTTTACTTCTAGTTTCACTACAGTATTGTTCCTAGATTATGAAAGAGCATGCGTCTGTGCTTAAGGTTAAGGGGAAAATATAAAAAAACCCTTAACAGTTAACCTTGTTTCCCGATATAGAAATCAATAATTTTCTTTGAGGGGACGCGGATCCTCCATGTGTAGTGCCTGTGGGTGTGTTGTGGGCTAGACTGAATGGAAGAATTACATGCATCTTGATTACGCAATCAAAATGTAACCAAAATTCGTCGAGTTTTGTCCACTTATTTAGTTCAGAACATGGCACTACACTTAAAGTGATGTTTCGGAACTTAGTAATTGGGTAGTACGGACTACCTGTGAAAAATATCATGCTTGTGCCGTGTAAATGAGAAGCGAGACTCTCGATCGTCTCATTCTGAGAGATAACAAGACGACGGAAAAAAAAAAAAGATACGCTAAGCGAGATAATAATGAAGCGTCCTATTCCTGTTTTCGTTCGTTCCAGCCGCAAGGACACTGGTTACCTGGACTACTAGCATTTCATATTTAATGCCGTAATATAATGAAAGAAAATGAGTTTGTTGAAACGAGTTCAAAGATATCTTTAAAAGGGAAGCTGTCATAACAGCAATTTTATGACATTAATTACTTTCACATTTCTTGATGTTACCAAAGACAGACCTATACCTATTGTGGGCCCCTTGTGCTGGCCTAGTTGAATTCGTAAGTAGGAAAACAGTATTAATTTTCCTGGTAGATCTAAGCCGGTATTCCGCGACGAGCCAGACTATGGCAGTTGACGTTTTTCTTTAGAATTTTACCTAAAGGGGTCAAAGTAAGAAGATTTTTGCTGAGGTAAAGGTCGAGTACCTACGTTTAGAGAGTTGAAGTGTAATTATTACGATGTCTGATGGCTAATATTCCCTGTAGTAGAGGGGAACAGGCTTATTCGGACCTTGGCTGATTCGGACCATTTACTGGCTCATTCGGACCTTTATCCAGGCTTATTTGGACCTTCATATGATTGGCTGATTCGGACCTAATATGCAGTGGCGGCTCCTGGCTATCCATTCATAGGGGTGCTGTTACATATATTTTTTTAATTCCTTGATATTGACTGCATAAACACGCACACATTATATAGTACATATATATGACATACTATAAACAATGCCGAAATCTTCAAGTTTACTAATTGTCTGTTTTTCTAGGGCTATGACTGATTACTAATGTATGATTGCCCTAATCAAACTTGAAACTGTAAACAAAACTGAAAAAGTATTAAAATACTAAAATTCAAAGCGGTAGCTTTCGGCAGCGGAGAGACTGACGGACGGACTGATAGAAAATTATGAGAATATGAGGTTATATAAAAATAAGTTTATGTAAACTAAGCGTAGCATAATAAAAATAATTAAACCATAAAAGGAATAAAAACTCGAAAGCAAAAACATTAAGATATAAAACTGAGTATAACATTAAAATAAAATAACAGGCCTATATAAAACAAAAGGACCAAAGCACACCCCAGCTAAAACACACACGCTCTCTCTCTCTCTCTGAGAAAGGAAGGTAGCAGAATCGCTGCCGAAAGCCTATTTTGAATGTTAATATAATTGACATTAATGTGGTTATAATTTTTTCCCATTTACTGCAACTCACCACTGAGTTGATAATTCTGCATTACATTACATATCATTAGTATCGTCACCAGTTTGATCACTATTCTAATACTACAAATTTGTTTGTTTGTAAGGTGTTTTTACGTTGCATGGAACCAGTGGTTATTCAGCAACGGGAACAACGGCTTATTACGTGACTTCCGAACTACGTCGAGAGTGAACTTCTATCACCAGAATTACACATCTCTCACTGCTCAATGGAATGGCCGAGAATCGAACTAGCGACCACCGAGGTGGGACGCAAACACCATACCAACCACGACACTGAGGCGCTAGTATACTACATCTTGATTAAGCTATTGACGAATTTCTAATCACACCTTCACCCTCCAACAGCTAGGCTAACACTGCTCGAGAGGGCAGTGGCTCCCCTCAGCCCTCACACTTGCATGCAGGCTGGTTACCACAATATCACAGCTGCTAGCAAAATTAGAACTGCTGAGCGCCAGCAGTTACACATAGTTTCATTTTTTATTACAAAAAGAAGAGAGTGGTAATCATTTTGAAAGGATTATTGATAATCTATATTTCATTTATAATATTCATAATTTTGTGCATATATGAAATCTATAGGGGGTGCTGCAGTTCCGCAGTGCCTACTGACGAGCCGCCACTTTGTATATGTATTTACATATATAACATTGTTTTATAATATTGTTTCAATGTTTGTAATCCATAATCAATCCAATGTCTATTATAAAAATATATTGGGTAAGCAACAGAAATCCAACCCTCTCACGTTTCTAGGACCATTTATTTCGTATAATTACATATTTCTCTAATTTTTAAAATAGTTCATGTAAAAATTAAACTAAAAATATAGCCCTAATTCGCCCGAAATAGCCCCCTGATTTTCACTGGCGCATATTTATGTGCACATTTCTTCAGTAGCTGACTATACTCTGTTTTTTTTTCCATCTGTCCATCCGCCTGTGGTGTTTTTGTATGGTGACACTGCGTCCCGGGCTTTAGATAGTTACGCTATGGGTAAGTTTTAGGCAAATAAAAGGATATCTGGGTGTACATTTTTAACTGAAAAGTGTTTTAATAATTTACTGTATGCGAATTACACCGTTAATATTCGAAATAGGATATTATTATAATCGTTGAATGTAACTATCTAAAGCCCGGGACGCAGTGTTACCATACAAAAACACCACAGGCGGATGGACAGAAGGAAAAAAACAGAGTATAGTTGTTTATATCCTTTCATTATACTCCTCCCACAGTTTCATGAAACGCCCTTTAGTTCCTTGACCAGCTTTCTCTAATGTCTCTTTAATTTGCCCTCTTTAACAAGCTTCACCTGATATAGTATTTCCTTTGCCTCTAAGTATAGTAAAGATATAAGTGAATAAAATGCGAGGTAACTTTCTTTGGCTTTTTTTGTTCAGATTACGAAGCCACTCTCCACATCGTTGTTTTTCCTAATACTGTGCCCAAACACTGACCAGTTATCCATTTTCCACACCTAACTCTGCAACCACGTTTGGTCAACATAATCTATAAACTCCCTAAAGGCCGCCACTAACATTCAGTTATGCCTGCACAGTCCAATTGTGCAGTTAAAACTGCGCAGGCATAACTGAACGTTAGTGGCGGGCTTAACTTGCCCAATTACACCCAACTTGCCTGAAAGTTCATCAAAGGTTTCCCTAATATCATTGTCGACCTATATTAAATTATTTAGCCTGAACAATTGTCCGAATCAGCCAAGACTAAGGTCCGAATCTGACCCGAATTAGCCACGGTCCAAATCAGCCACGGGCCGAATAAGCCTGTATCCCCCTGTAGATATATTGAAACAACCGAGGATGTGGAAATTTTAAGCAAAGAAGTTCATTTTTGATTAAACAATCAATGTGTGAACACGAGTCACAATTAGTTTTTTTTTCTTTTTTGAGCAGCACTTATTTAGTAAATGACTTTAAGGGTGGAGTGAATGAATACAGATGCAACGTTGTGGGATAAGAAAATGAGTTATGAATGGAATATGGACTAAATAATGTCTACAGATATTCAGTTCTTATGCGCGATAGTAGGCACCGTAGTAGAAGAGTTTAAAAGTATTGGCGAGAGCAGAAAGTTGAGACTGAATATGGGAAAGAGTAAGTTTATGAAGGTAGAAACCCAAGGTATTTGGGAGTAAATATGGACGATGGCTGGAGAAAATGGGCGATTAAACAGAAAGTGGGAAGTAAGAGAAGTAGCAGGATATGTGTAAAAAAACTGGGAAGAGACATGGAAGCCAAGGTGGGAATGCATGAAGGGACAGTGGAATCAACTCTCGTTTATGGAAATTATATGGATATTGCATGAGCTGTAAAAGAAAAAAAAACCTGAGATGAATGATTTGCCTAATATATATATATATATATATTATATATCTATATATATATATATATATATATAAATATAATATATATATATATATGGCGAGAAATGCAAAGACGTAGGAGAATTAAGATCGTTAATGTGGGTTGAAAGATAAATTAAATTATTTCAAAATACTATTGGTCAAGGGGAAAGAATAAAGGACGAGTTCGTTATATGACCATAATATTCGGAAGAGTCGATCACCAGGGAGGTGTAGACCTACAAAGTGCTGAATAGATTGGTTAAAATTTAAAGTGTAAAAGACAGGCCTAGATATCTGAGAATTGCCTGGGAGCGCAGGATAGCAATGAATAGGCTATAGTCGTATTCCGTACAAGGTATTTACGATCGGATGGTAGGTATAAGTACCTACCTTTACTACGACTGGCAGTGACCATTATATTTACTCTCCGTACTAGTAGCCCTTGATAGAAAAATGTCTTGGTGATATATATATATTATATATATATATATCTATATATATATATATATATATATATATATTATATATATAGATATATATATATATCATATATATATATTATATATTATATATATAGTATAATATTAAAATATTAGTGTGTTATTAGTGTTGAACGACCTTTTACAAAAGTTATAGCTAAGGAATACTGACACCGAAGTGAAATGAGGAAAACGAACATGTATTTTAGGGGGTCTACAGTAGTTGTATTCATATATGTTTAAGTTTTCGAAGGTAGGGTTCTGTTTGTTCGTTTCTTGTTCTGCTTGTTTGTTTGCAAGATTTACGCAAAAAATCTGTTTATTATATTAGGAATTTTTTTCAAAAGTACAGCAATATGGAGTAAAAACACGAGACTAAGTATACAAATAGACCAAAGGGAAAACATCTCAAGCAAGTATAGGCTTCAAGGACACGAAAGATTTCATCAGGTCACAGCTGTCGTCATTACCAGAGCTTCTGTTTCAAGTGTGGACACTTGTATTAATAGGGCATTAATAGTTCCGAAGACCTTGAAGTTAAATAAGGTAGTAAAAGGGTAAAAGAGAAAATTTTTTCAATATTTGTATAAAGGGGATACTGAGATAATTATGAAAGGGAGATGGAAATGGGTTCCTTACCTTACATCTTGTTCGGGTTGCCCCAGGTCCCTCAGTGTGAGGCACCTCTAATGTCTACCAGAGAGTTGCTAGTACATCTTCCGGTATATTTTGCATCTTCCAATCTTGGATGGTCTGGGATGCATTTTAGATATTTGTCGAGCTTATTCTTAAACACATCTACGCTCACTCCTGATATATTCCTCAGATGAGCTGGCAACGCATTGAATAGACGCTGCATTATCGATGCTGGTGCGTAGTGGATTAATGTCCTGTGTGCTTTCCTTATTTTTCCTGGTATAGTTTTGGGCACTATTAATCTACCTCTGCTTGCTCTTTCTGATATTTTTAGTTCCATGATATTTTCTGCTATTCCTTCTATCTGTTTCCATGCCTGAATTATCATGTAGCGTTCTCTTCTCCTTTCTAGACTATATAATTTTAAGAATTGTAGTCTTTCCCAGTAGTCAAGGTCTTTAACTTCTTCTATTCTAGCTGTAAAGGACCTTTGTACACTCTCTATTTGTGTAATATCCTTTTGATAGTGTGGGTACCATATCATATTGCAATATTCAAGTGGACTACGAACATATGTTTTATAAAGCATAATCATGTGTTCAGCTTTTCTTGTTTTGAAGTGCCGTAACAACATTCCCATTTTTGCTTTACATTTTGCCAACAGAGTTGCTATTTGATCATTGCATAACATGTTCCTATTCATCATCACACCAAGGTCTTTAACTGCTTCCTTATTTGTGATTGTCTCATTATTAGGTCCCTTATATGCATATAGCTTTCTTTCTCTGTCTCCATAATTTATTGATTCAAATTTATCAGAGTTAAATACCATCCTATTTACCTCTGCCCAATCATATACTTTGTTAAGGTCTCTTTGTAGAGCGTTCCTATCTTCATCACAAGTAATTTCTCTACTTATTCTTGTGTCATCTGCGAAACTACTCACTACCGAATCCTTAACATTATTGTCTATGTCTTCAATCATAATAACAAACAGTATTGCAGCTAACACCGTACCTTGCGGCACACCGGATATTACCTTGGCTTCATCCGATTTCTCGTCGTTTGCAATAACTATCTGTTTTCTGCTGTGTAAAAATTCTTTTAACCATCTTCCTACTTTATCCACGATATTGTGTTTTCTAATTTTCTTCGCTAATATATTATGGTCTACTTTATCAAAAGCTTTTGCAAAGTCTAAATAAACCACATCTGTTTCATTTCCGCTTTTCATATTTTTGAATATGTTCTCACGGTGGACTAACAGTTGGGTTTGTGTACTTTTTCCGGGTACGAAACCATGTTGTCCTTTATTAAACAAATTATTTTTTATTAAATGTTTCATAATATTTTTCTTCATTACCCTTTCATACACTTTCATAATATGTGATGTTAGACTCACAGGCCTATAATTACTTGCCTCTAGTCTTGATCCACTTTTGAAAGTAGGGGTAATATATGCTAATTTGTGCTCATCATAAATCTTGCCTGTATCTACACTTTGTCTTAATAATATTGCAAGTGGCTTTGCGATAGAATGAACTACTTTCTTTAACAAAATAGCAGGAATTCCATCAGGCCCTGCAGCAGCTCCATTTTTAATTTCATTAATATGCATCACAATATCAGCTTCATTAATATCTATGTCAGCTAAATATTCACTATTTTCATCCCTTACTTCTATATCATTATCTTCATTATCTATTCTAGGGGTGAATTCTCTCTTATATCGTTCTGCCAGTATGTTGCAAATTTCCTTTTTTTCATTCGTTAATCTCCCTTCAATTCTTAGAGGGCCTATTTCTATTCTTCTTTTATTCATCTTCTTCGCATATGAGTATAATAGTTTGGGATTTTGCTTGATATTTAATAGGGTTTTTTCTTCCAAGTCCCGTTTTTCATTTTCTTTTGATTGTATAATCTTTTGTTCTGCATTTTCTATCTTACTTTTTAGTTCTATAACTTTCCATGCATTTTTTTTTTTCGACGAGTTCTTCGCACAACCCCTGAGAGAATAGTGAATGAGAGTGTTTGTTGGGTTTCCTAAGGGGCACCAGAAGAGCTGAAAGACAAATACCTACTTGGAGGAGAACTGAGAACTATATGAGAAGGGAGGTAGGATATGAATGGAGAATTTCACAAAGGTCTGAGTTTACACACACACACAAGCATATATATATATATATATATATTATATATATATATATATATATACATACATATATATATATATATATATATATATATATCTATATATATATATATATTATATATATATATATCTATATATATATATATATATATATAGTGGACATTTTGTCGAGTCACGACAGGCTATGTATTTGACTATTTAGCCGGCATTTCCAGTGCGCTTACAAAGTTTCTTACTGCCGAAGATGACGTAATCGCGAATGTTTCGCGTAATTTCGCGACGTTGTCATTTTGACTCGTACTACTGCTCGAGAAAGATGGTTCTCTCGTTAGGTTAGATGTTGAATAAACAGTTGTTTTGTTTGTTCCACGAACAAGTAACCCTAAAGCCGGCTAAATAACCACTCTGTGTTGGCTTGCCGGTTCACGGCCAATTTGTCAAATCAGACAAAATTACATATGATTTCTTGCCGGTTCATGGCTTTATAACAGAAACCGGCAAAACAAAAGAAGCTGAGTGTGCATCCCTTTTATATGCAACTATAGGTAGATGCCGGCTAAATAGTCAAATACATAGCCTGCCTTGACATAGCAATATATATATATATATATATATAATATATATATATATATATATATATATATATATATTTCACATCACCACAGGTGAAAAAATATGTGTGGGTGTATGTCCTACTCCCAGTTCTTTTTCTCACCTGTGATGTTTGATAAATGCATCAAGTGTTTTGGGGGGTTATAATTATCTATCTATTATTATCTATTATATATATATATATATATATATATATATCCTATATATATATATATATAGATATATATATATATATATATATATATATCACATCACCACGTGAAAAAATATGAGTGTGGGTATAGGTCTATGAGGACTGGACTGAGACAAGGAGAAATGCTTACTGATTCATTGGTCAGAGAGAGAGACGGACATATATAAGGAGGCTGTGTGGACGGAATTGCAGTGTCCGTCACGCGTACATACGAAAAAAGGGTGCGGACCCCGCTGTGATTGCGCTCGCACCTACAAATATTCATATGGTTAAGTGTACAGGATGTGTAAATTTATGATACATATATTGACGGAAAGGTCTCAAACTGCTCTACATTTTGGTATATGTGAAAAAAGAGGTATATACATTGGGAGGACGGACATTTCGGTTGTTGTTGTTTTTGATTAAGCTGACCTTGTGTCAGCACCGGCTCTTGCTCACCGAGCAGCCCGTAAGCATTTCGATGGCAATGTCGTCCTTACAGTTCCTAAACCCAGTTCTTTTTATAACCTGTGGTGATGTTTGATAAACACATAATGGGATGTTAAGGTTATAATTATATATATATATATATATATATATATATATATATATATATATATATATACACATATATATATATTGTAATGATTGGCCGTTATTTGGTTTAAACAATCGTTGTGATTGTTCCATTGTTTCTCCCACCTTCCAGTATCAGGCCGTACTGTACCAAGGGCGGGTGGTTGGGGGTGTCGAACGCCCACCCCAAAATTATGAAGGTAATTTGAGTGTTTTGTTGTCCCTATTACTTTCATTAGTACACAATATTTAAATATTAGTTTTGTCTGCTTGGGCAGAGTTTTGTAGGGACTGTTTATCCTCTTCACCAACCCTTTATTTTGTAACAAGCGGTTAGAGTTTTATTTTTCTTTTCGAGTGACGGCACCTTAGCTCTCCACCCCCACCCTCGACCCCAAGAAGACTTTTTACGTCTGGCCCTGTCTAAGACTGATAGAGGATCTGCTCCTGAGCTGTATTGTGATTTTGTTGGATGTCCTGCTACAGATATTGCACTCTGCTGCCTTTGCATATTGCTAGTGACTGCTTCAATATTGCATTACCTGCTCTGTTAGTGTTGCAGCAAGACCTTTTGGTTATGGCCTCCTTTTGGATACTTGAAGGATTGATTTGTTCTCCATCTTTACCTCTGGTTCGATTACGCTACCAGGGAGCTAAGGTAAAGGAAATATTATTCGCTATCCCTGGCCAGGAAGACATTACCTGGCCTCATCAGTAATAAGACCTATTCACACAAGGAATATCATGTAATAGCAGGTAGGACAGGCCTACCCTAATTCCCAGGCAGTGTAAAGGTCATTAGTCTTCATACCCATCGTGTCAACTATGACACAGCACCATTCTCCGACCCGTCTCCAGGAAAGAAGACTGACAACAGTGCATATGTATAGTAGTACCTAGTAGTATTATTATCGTATCTTAATGTCATTGGTGAGGGAAAAACCCTCCCGTGCTATTTGGTGGCAGCTGTGTTGGATCTGTAGTCCAGTACTATCCATACCCACTGTGCCTATGTATTATGTAGGTCACTTACTATTATGTTTTGTCGTATTGTATGCATTTCTTTATAAAATATTAATTTTTATCTGAGTAAGGTCATGACTTGCTTACGTACATATTCATTATTTCTATAGTGACGGATTGTATATTATTGCCTCTTAATGTAATTTACATTTTATTATTTGATTATATATGTTTGAAATATTGTAACAATGGCGAGTGTTACAGATGAATCATATATTGATCTAATTCAATTAGAACAAGAAACACAACAAACATTACAGACAGTTAAGAGCTTCAATCAATCCTACCAGGATGTTTGGTCTCAAGTGGGAGATTTATCAAATCTAATCAAGGACTTGGACCAGGAGTTGGTTGACATACAGGGGACAATACAACACTTAACACCCAAACATAATAACACTCAACCACCCATAATGTCTACACCACATACATCTCACATTCCAAGTGATGAAGAATGGTTAGTTACCATGAAAGAGCACTCTGAAAATGTGCCTGATATAGTAACTGAAGGAATTCGTACAAGGGGTGCTAGGAATATTGTGCCTCCTTCATGTCTCATTGAAGAGACAGACTCTATGTGATGATGTACAGTACTGTAATTTTGTAAGTTTTGTGTATTCTCTTTTTATTTGGTTTGAAATTTGATGAAAATATAGCTTTTTCTGTTCGCAGTGATCAGTAACGGGAAAACTTTATAGTTTTGAGGTAATGAACAAAGGAATAATGTAAAATGTTTTGTACCAGAATTCACTAGTGCCCCGGTTGGGAATGCAATTGTGGTCTTATGGGTCTTGTCTTATAGGAAATTGTCAGGGTTTTGCTCTTGTAGTACTGGTTTGGTACATCTTAGAGGATAGAGTACACCCCTTTCCGAACCCCTTTGAGATTCAAGTTTAGAGTTGTTTCTAGCCAAGAGCTCTGGTGAGTTTGATAATCATTAGGAGGCCTCAATAGAAGTAAATTCTGTCTTCACATGTGGAGAACTCTTTTTTTGCAGAGTGATGTGACATCCTGTGTAAGTGGAGTCAATCCAACCCCAGTATATTAGGCTAGACAAAGCTATTAGGAAAGCTGTATTGAACGCACACCTATAGGGTAGTGTCCCCATTTAGTACTCAAGTATATCCTAGTTTTATGTTGTTGCAAGAGCCCCTTTAGTCTCTAGTTGAGATTGTTGCTTGTTTCTACTGTGCAAGACCTGTTTTCCACAGTCGCAGACCCATCTGAGGAGCTGTTTAGTTCTGTTAGGAAAAGTTGTCCTTGATATTAGAGTGGACATGAATAAATTCTTCCCTGAGGGAAAAGCTTTGTAATGGGAAAAATATTCCTTTAATTATTAGTGATTTATTTAGGAATTGATTCATCATCCTCCTCTAATATCTTTACACTACTGTTGTGAAAGTGATTGGAACTGAAATGTTTTAGTTTTTGTTGTGGACACGGAGTGTGGCAGTGTAGCCAGTCCCTAGTTTTGTTTTTTCTCTCACTTTGAGTATGGGAGCGCTGCCCTGAATCTTTCGTCTGCTTTTGGTAACACAAGAAAGAACCATGTAAGGATCACGAATGCTTTCATGTGAGGAGGACGTCAACCGGTCCATCCTTCATTTTGGCTATTTTACCAAATTATTAATACAAATGATTATCTATCCCTTGCAAGGTAAGCTTTTAAAGTCGTGATATTACCGTTAGTTCATTAGTTGGAACAGATCACTATCATGAAAGAACAGTAGCAGACAAGAATTCAAGTGCAGAGTTGCCTGCCCAGTCAAACATGATTACAACACCTTAACGTGGAAAATTTTAATTGTCGTGAAAGATGCTTCATGTTCATTAGTTGTCATGAAATTTTGCTGTGTTAGTTTGAGTTGTAACTTAGTGTTTGATAGGGTTGTAAAACGTTAAAAAAAGGTAGTTATGTGTTTTGTTTGTATAAAGTTTTTGGAAATGCCAGTGCCAAAGGGTACCACAACATGGCCGTCCTACAGAGCATCTTGGGGTTACCCCTACCTCTCTCATGGAAATTTCCACTGCCGATCATGATCTTAGACTAGGCTATACAGTAATTTAAGAAGGCCTACCCTAGACTAATCCTGTTTGAATGAGGAATTAAGACTATTTTTGGTAAATATACCTATACTCTGTTTTTTTTCATCTGTCCATCCGCCTGTGGTGTTTTCGCATGGTAACACTGCGTCCCGGGCTTTAGATAGTTACATTCAGCTCACATTCAACAATTACAATAATATCCTATTTCGAATATTAACGGTGTAATTCACATACAGTAAATTATTAAAACACTTTTCAGTTGCAAATGTACACCCAGATATCCTTTTATTTAACCTAACACTTACACACAGCGTAACTATTTACCTGGACGCAGTGTTACCATACATAAACACCATAGGCAGATGGACAGATGAAAAAAAACAGAGTATAGTTAGGCTATAGGCATATGTATATAAGTTCATGGAAAAATTAATTACATAGGACTTAGCCTGTACCCTCATTAAACTAACCTAACTTTGTGGCCTTTTGTAACCTAGCCAAAAATAAGCCATGTAAAATTTGCATAGGCTATCCTTAACGATTTCTGAAGAAGCCTAGGCTAGACTGTATCCTGTTAAAAGGCACCTTAGCCTAATTTTACATCATTTTAGTGTAAGTTTTTCTCATAAATCTTTCAGGTAGCCTTATCCATTGACATATATTGTGTACAAACATTTAGTACCGTGTGGAGTAGGGTATCAAATGATTTACACCTTACTGTACATCAATTGATTCCAGGGCTGCTCCACGTTTGATACTTATCCTATTATGGAGGAAAAGCAATTCCATAGTGTGTAGTTGATATATTTTTTTGAGGTCTCTCAATGTAGAGTTATTTATTTATTTATTTTTTTAAGTTTTAAACTACTCACTTGTATTGTTTTCTGGAAATAAAAAATAAAATAAAATGAATATTTCCAGGGATCTAGTCCAGGAGTTCTGAAGACTAGGTAAATTAATCAAGTCCAGGAGACTAGCCCTGGGAGAAATTTGGCATGATGTAATGAGTAATAAAGAAACAAGCTGAGTACCAGGAATTTTCTTCAGTACCACTAAAATGGAAATCAGCACTTCAATTGCCTCCCTTTGGGAAGACATCACCTGGCCTCATCAGTAATAAGACCCATTCACACAAGGTATATCATGTAATAGCAGGTAGGACAGGCCTACCCTAATTCCTAGGCAGCGTAAAGGTCATTAGTCTTCATACCCATCGTGTCAACTATGACAGCACCATTCTCCGACCCTTCTCCAGGCAAGAAGACTGACAACAGTGTATATGTATAGTAGTACCTAGTACTATTATTCTCGTATCTTAATGTCATTGGTGAGGGGAAAACCCTCCCGTGACAATTTTACTAGTAAGTTCACGAAACTTGCCATACGCCGAGACGAGACCTTGCCCTGCGAAATCCTGGGTTGGCGGGTAACACGTCCAAGTGTCTAGTCCTATTATGAACATAAGTCTGCCCAACCAACAGACTAGGCTATACCTACACCTACAGCATCTTATACAGTAGATCTAGGGTACTTATCCATGGCAGCCTAGACTGGCAGTTGCGGTTTTTCTTTGTAGTTTTACCTACTGAACAAGAATTTTAAGTAATTAACCCCCCAGGGGCCAATACTAAACACGGCAAAATACATTAGATGGCCCCCAATCCCTAGTGGATGTCGTATCCGCGGTTCATTCCTTGCAGTCCGTGCGGACTGCTTCTGTAGAAATACCTCTTATACATAAAATTGTCAATGCAGTCACAAACAAAATTTAAATATTAAGGTACGTAGATATATCTTACTAATTACAGGTGCCTTTAAGAGGTAATTATTTTGCTAGGTAATAGCTCACTCTAAACCCAACCATTGCATTTAAAATTTAGGCTAGTGAAATCAAATAATTATTTTCACTGATGTATTTTATGGCACGAAAATCGACATTGATACGTAATAACATCAGTTTACTCTAATCACGCCAACATCTATATATGTAGCAAGAATCCTTAACACTTTTAAGGTTTCAGTAACTATATTACGCAAATCAGTCATGAATGGAAAAAATTTAAAACTTCTGATCAACTCATATACAAAAGGCCTTATTATGGCTCCTAATATTGTACCTGCTAATACGGACCTTGTTCAGTCTAGTACAATATACCGTAGTTAAAACTATTGTAAATAGCTTCCATGTCTAGTCCTTTTACTCTAACAAACTCCTAGTGGTTTTTTGTTATTATGTAATTCCTTTTAACCTTCTTAGTGACTTTTAACCTCAGATGATAACATTCCAATGAGAAGGTTGGTGTAAAAGAGTTCGGAGGTCCACAGCAGGCTTCCTATTCCATTCCACACCTCACGACGCTTCGGGGCCACATTAGGGCAATATATCTGTGCAGGCATAAGCCTGGTTTAATCTGCAACAACCACCATCACTGAAAATCAGCTCTGGAGCACGCTATAATAGCCAAGGGAAACTAATGCCCATTATCCAGAAAATGTTTAATGAAACCTCATTCAGTTCCAGCATAGTTTACTTATGCTAAGCTGACCTAGTATCAACTAAATTCAGACTATATAAATTGAAATGAGTTTCATATCTGAAAGCTGACTTGTTCCACTTTCAAAGAACAGATTGGGGAAAAGCATTGTGGTAGGAATTTTGATTTTGGGGCCATAAAACGACAGACCGAATTAAGATTCACCATTGCATCGTAATAATGCATATACTTTCTTTTAAGCATAGAACAAAAAACTGTATTAATTTTGCTGAACACTCAAAATATTTCAAGGGTTCCAGGAGGTATTGAGAGTTGTTAATATCTTTGAATTTCTGTTCGAGATATCTGTAACCCTGAGATATTATACACTGATTACACTAAGTTTTCTGACAGCTGCTGTTGCCTAGCTAACACCGGGTACTCTCAGAGGTGGCTAGACCTAACCTTTTCCCTAGGCTTTGGGCTGGACTTCCAAAAACATACAAAATAGGCAACCACTTCGATCTCGAACGAGTTTTCAACTTCAATTACGCCCGAGCCTAACAAACTTTAAAAGCATTTCTGCTTTCTGATTAGAAGCACTCTACATCTGCTCAACCTAGTAGTTGACAGATTTAGACTATTTAATCCACAAATTTGTTTCTGTTCTGAATACAGTTTGATTCAGCCTGATACAAGAGAAATTCTGGCGGCAATTTAGTCAACTTAAAATAGTTCCAACGTCAGTGGTTAACGCCAATATTTGTAATGACAATAAATTCACTAGTCTTTTGCCCAACTGAGTAGAGACTATTCAAGACTTTCAAAGCCAACACAGTGTCCACTATACCTCATGCCCTTAATTCTGAGTGGCCGATTTTGATTCATCTAACAGTTTAATTTTACCAAAATTTACCTTCAATCTAGACACTAAGAAGCTGGATAAGTAATGTTTACTTTCAGCACGGTATGCAACTGATATGCAACACTGGTCTAACATACAAAGCAGGCAGCTGCATGAGGCCCCTACCAAAATGGATACTTTTTACTTATGTATCATTATAACCTCAATATTTAATATATAATGAAAATATTCTGTGCCTCGTAAAAAAACGAGGCAAATTTAAACAGCAGCTCCGTCTCTTGTTTAAAGAAAAACTATTTTTTTCCTTGCGTTTTTTTAATTATGATAAAATTTAGCATTTAATGTTGACACCATTAAGTAGTTAGGTAGATATAGGTAATAACTGCGCGTCGGGTACGTCTTTGGAAACTACAGTTTCCTATAGCATTTTAGTTGCTTAAGAATGGTTATTTTTAGGGGGTCTACTGTAATTAATCCCAGGGGCTAGTACTAAACACTGCGAAATGCATTTGACACCCCAGTGGCTGCCGTATTCGCGGGAACGTTCCTTGCGGACCGTGTGGAGGTATTGCCTAGATTACCAGGATTTACACCAGTTTTCCCATCTAAATCCTAGGGGACCACAGTGAGGAACCGGGAGATTTTTGGTGAGTAGGGCTGAGCTAAAAAAAAACTTAGCAATACTTATCTGATATCATGGTAACAATAGGTAGAAACAAAAATTAGATTTTTTGATCAAGATACAGTCACATCCCATTAAATACTTTTCATAGGTTGAACAAAACTGTACTTACCTTTCAGAGAAAATTTAAACGTGCTTACTATTGGACATCGTGGAAATTTCTTTCGAGACTATATTCGATAGGCGTGGTTTTCCCATGACAATTTGAGACTGAGCAGCGCACAAACGAAAGAACAAGAGCCCAGTAAAATAGCTGATATGACGGACTACAATATGGTAAAGTTTTTTTTTTTTTTTCTGTAGGTACAAATATCAAAGTTCTGTTTTCTCAGGTCTCACCGCCACTAATTTCCTTCCTTAGAACATCCTTAATATTTTGATTAAATGATTTATAGATTTTAGGCGTGCTACCTGCCAAGCTTAGTATATCCTTCATGTACGAATATATTTTTACTCAAAATTCAGACGGAGCTATTAAGATTTACCAAATAAAATTCTGAAACTAACACTCAAATAAAGTGTACTTAAAATTATCGTAATAAAACTCTTATTAAACTTGCTTGTGGGCTTTCGTTTTAGACCAATACCACTTGCATGATGCAGTCTACTAACTATTAAATATCCATGCAAATAGTTTACGTATTTCTACAGAAGCACTCCGCACGGACTGCAAGGATCGTAACCGCGGAGACGACATCCACTAGGGATTGGGGCGTCCAATGTATTTCGCCGTGTTTAGTACTGGCCCCTGGGAGTTAAATTACAGTCGTCCGAATAAATATTACTTCAAATTCTTGTTCAGTAGGTAAAACTGCATAGAAAAACCGCAACTGCCATAGTCTCGGCGCCGCGGATAAGTACCCTAGATCTACCGTTAGGTAATCTTAAGATCATGAATTCCCTAGACTACCGTAATTACGAAGACTTGTACGATAGATTTAATTAGCAGAAAAAGTTTAAACAAAATTCAGTAAAATATTCCGCCTGGAATCAGAAGCGAGACTGCCCTCTACAACCCCACGAGGGTAGTTCACTCAGTCTAGCCATAACTAAAAGCTCTTTAAATCAAAGCAAATTCCTAATAGAAAACAAGTTCTAGACTTTGAAAGCTTTTAATCCTACTCTGTGGGAGCTGAGAGCTGCTTGAGAAACGCCTTACGAAAGTAACAAGAACCTTTTCGTTGAGTAATCGAGTTATAAACATTTAACTCTGCACTTTATGAAAAAAAAGGTAGATCTAGGTTCTAGGGTACCTATCTGCGGCGGCCCAGACTATGGCAGTTGCGGTTTTTCTATGCAGTTTTACCTACTGAACATAGAATTCAAAGTAATATTTATTCGGACGACTGTAATTAACCCCCAGGGGCCAGTACTAAACACGGAGAAATACATTAGACGCCCCTATCCCTAGTGGATGTCGTATTTGCGGTTAAGTTTATTGCAGGGTAATTCTAAAGAATAGTTCCCTACGAACTGCAAGGAACGTAACCGCGGATAAGACATCCACTAGGGATTGGGCCGTCCAATGTATTTCTCCGTGTTTAGTACTGGCCCCTGGGGGTTAATTACAGTCGTCCGAATAAATATTACTTTAAATTCTTGTTCAGTAAGTAAAATAACATAGGAAAACGTCAATTGCCATAGTCTAGGCCACCGCGGATTGCTTCTGTAGAAATAAAAAAAAAGATATATATATATATATATATATATTTAGATATCTATATATATATATATATATATATATAATATATATATATATATATAATATATAATATATATATATATATTATTTATATATCTATATATATATATATATATATATATATATATATATATATATATATATATTAAAGCACACGCTTCTTTTGATGGGGCGGATCCATAGGGCGATATAAGGCTTTTTAAACCTTCCCAAATGAACAGGAATATTTAGGACTCGTGTCAGTATAAAGCAGATTTGACCTAAACCAATAAGCAAAGTATAACTTCGAATGGCCTAACACTTTGCCAGTAATCTATCACCATACCATTTGTCATTTATAAGTAAGTTAACCTAAATTAGCACAACAGATGTTCTGTGAGCTATCTTACCTGCAGAAACCCATTTCGTAAAAAGGAACTCAAAATATCTGTCTCTCGACGTAGCATTAGTAGCACACGAAAACTAGGAGGGTTATGACGCTGTCTTAGCCAAACGAACTCTAAAGAAAGCAAAGAATTCTTCTTAGCCAATCAGAGGGCTCCTTCAGACGAGAAAATGCGTTCTTTTCGTCAGCTTCTCTCATTGGCTGGAGGGTTTTGTAACGACTTCCCCCATTGGCTGGGGAGGAAGAATGAATTTTCAAAGGATATATTCTAAGGGAGTGAAACTAAGGAAGAAAGTTTGGGGAGATGTTCTCGAATTAGTTGCTTAATTGCTAGAAAACAGAACTCGTGAGATGTGGCGGTCAAGGCATAGACAAAATAGGTAATCAGTAACTTCAAAATTTGCCCCCCCCCCCCCCTCAAAAAAAGAAAAAAAAGAAATTGGAGGAAGGAATTCATAAATAAATTTTTGGGTGATATCTCTACGAAAATCTTCTTTGTACAAGCGGTCATTTTGACCAAAGTTAGAACCTTCTGCATACAAAACAAATGAACAGCTAAGCAAACTCACCATTCACCAAGCATATGTAAATGTCACAGGGACATCAATCTTCCAACTGTTTCTTTGACATTCCCGAGGGAAGAGAGGTGTCATGTAGCTACTCTGCTTTGTTATACAGGATATGAAAGGAAGTAATAATGATAAATATTTATGACTCAACTGATGAAGCATAGATGTCATTCTGGCATGATACAAAACTTGTGTTTGTTTGTTTGTATGGTGTTTTTACGCTGCATGGAACCAGTGGTTATTCAGCAACGGGTAAAACTTGTGCAAAAAGTTTACCATGGCTGCTAAAATTATATATATATTTTTTTTTACCTCACAGACTATGATGATGATTTTGTTCTGCATGTGAAATCATTGTATTGATTCAGAAATACAGGCTTAAACTGAAGTACAATCTGTCATCTATAATATTCATACCTTTATGAACAAGAGAATATAACTTTCCACACTGAGTAGAAAACAAACTGTTATACTGCATAGAAGGTTTGGCTGTATACCTTGTCTAAGAATGACGAAATATGTAGTGAAATGGTTAGTTCATTTCCTATGCATATTTATGTGCTATAAAAAGGTTTGAAGTTAACAGACAAAACGTCATCCAGTTTGGATTTTACTAGCGGAAATATCTGAAAAAGTAAATTTATTCACCCCACCTACACACACACACACACACACACACACACAAGGACAAGTCATAAACACATTTTGTGTTGCGAGACCAAAAATGATGGGAATGACGGACTACCCTTGGAAAAGTTTTGGGACAGGTCACCTTTACCCTGAATTGATGTTGTAAGGCAAACTATTCAAGTATTTAATTTTCAATTCAAACATTTTTATTTGAAATAAAATGTACATCAATCACTTCACAACAAGTGGTATGCAAGTGAAATCATTTAACTGTTAAGAATTTCTGTCATCCTCGATCTTACGTACTTCCTGTTACCACCTTGATAAACTTACCTAAAATACAAGACATAAATAATTTTTAACATTACCAAGGTACTTTTTCAGCACAGTCTCCATGTCTGTTAACCACAAAAAACAGCGTTTGCGCTATTTTCCTGTGATGCTAACAGCCTTGTTACTTAAGGAACTGTAACACTGATATTTCAGCATGATTACTGAAATCCTGACCATTATCAAATATTTTAAGCTACTGACGTAATATATATTACGATAAGCAATTGCCACCTAATTATCAGAGGGAATTATTATCTCTAATCTCAACTATGAACAGCATGATCTGCTACATAATGCGAGAACTTTTAATCAAGAATGTTAAAACTTTAGTTGTGTTTTTTTTTTTATATAGGTGATCACTTTGCCATTTTTAAAGAGAAACATTTATAGTTTAACTTTGAAAGTCCTGCCTTCTATTTATTACCTTCTCATTTGGTGTTTTCCAATTTGGGCACTGCATTATTTTGACCTACACACTCATTAAATGTAGTTTAACAGCAGTTGTAGTTCTATTGGACTATCAACACAACGATGCAAACTGCGAATCAACCGTGTTTCCTTATGTAGAGGAGATTTAAAACTATAACTAGCAAAAACCCTTACACTTAACTCATACACGCTAAATCATACTTAACAACAAAACGATCAGAATTTTAAATCCGTGCCAACTCAAAATAGTGAGTATCCATCGTAAATCCAGAATCACCCGCGGTATCTGAGAAGGTATAAGAAGCTAATTATATAGTACAGTGCTGGATTAATGTTAAATACAAATATTTCAATTTCATACCCTAATATCAAGTCATAATGTTAAATACAAATATTTGAATTTTATTTCCTAATATCAGCTCATAAAGTTAAAAACACGTCTGTGAAATAAACATCTACTCATTTTGGAAGTACCACAATCCTTGTGAAATTAATGGTTGAAGGAAAGCTTACAGTTCTTGTGACTTTTGTGTATGTAAACAACTAGTATATACTGAAGCACCATTTTGAACGGAAATCTCAGAGGTGCAACAAAACCTGTTAGCAGCCTAGTTACAATGAAAAGAAAATTGACCAAGGCATTTAAACAGATTTAAAAATCAGCAGCTGCCCTAAACTCAGATTCACAACTCAATGTGTTCATTCTACATTACAATTAGCATTCTAAAAAATCTAGATGGAAGTGTGTCTGCATCTGTGGAGTAGTTGCTTAAAATTGGTTAATTCCACAATATGACAAAAAAATTCAGCATGAGCACTGTATAACTATTAAGAACAAATATAAATAAAAGATTTTCAAGCGTCGGGCACAATTAATGAGTTGACTTTTCAACTTTCTCATAACTGTACAAGTCTTAGTACGTTGAGATTGAAGCAAGCAAAGGAATTTGAAAATCACAGTAATCAGCTAGACTCATTTCACAATAGTGTTTTCTCCTTTGTGGAAAATGGTAATTGAAAATCATAGTGTTTACACTGCCAATGCTTCTCACCTGCAAAAACTAGGCATTGTCCAGCATCTGTTATGAGTAGTCATGCCTGCGTTACAGAGAGGCAATCAGCTATTGAGAAATACAACGCAGCTGACATCATCATCTCACAAAAAAATGACGAGTCAGACTCTGACCTCTGGAAGCTGTGATTCAGCACAGCTTACTGTAGTATGAAACACTGTCTCATTTTGTCTCAACGTGCTCACAAAACTTATGAAAAAAAGGTAGACTGATTTCCTCAGGTTGCAAATATCACACAGCTTACAGTTATGGAAACAGAAGGTCTCATATTGTGATGACATGCTCACATTTCACAAGTTAATCTGGAGGAAATGAGCACTTGAACAAATTTGGATAATAGACTACTTGCCCAGTCAAACAATTAGTTTTTATTTTTCATATTTCATCCAGAGTATTTACCACTGTTACTCCCTCCGGATCCCAGATAAAGTCAGCCCTTCCTTTGGTTGGCAGCTTCAAGAAACTGAAATGGAGATACTGCATTCCACCACACACACACACACACACACACATACAAAGAACATTCTTTAACAAAGGGAAAAAGCAGTCCAATCAAGTAAGGAACAGATATATCAGTTTCTTCACAAAGGGCGCAGAGTTTAGTAACGAGCAAAAGTTCTCAAGTGTAATCCGGAGTTTTTGTGGCTGCAGTGGCTGCCTGCTGTTGCTCTATGCTTGCCAGCTGATGATCGAGTTAGATCTCCATGATATCCATCACGACTGAAACAGGAAATAAATGTCATTATAAGCTTTCTCAAAGGTCATGTTCAGTATTATTATTATTATAAGATATAATGGCAAAATTGACAGAACTGATTTGTTACAGAATTCTCTCAATTCGTCTAATGACTTACTTCTCTGGAGCACTGGTATTTTTAAGCAGCAGTCCGATGTTCATCATGCTTTCGGTCATCAACGGAATTTTGTCTTGCTTTGTCATAAAGTTAAGTATATCTTAGTTTAACCAGACCACTGAGCTGATTAACAGCTCTCCTAGGGCTGACCCTAAGGATTAGATATTTTTACGTGGCTAGGAACCAATTGGTTACCTAGCAACGGGACCTACAGTTTATTGTGGGATCCGAACCACACTATATCGAGAAATGAATTTCTATCACCAGAAATAAATTCCTCTGATTCCGCGTTGGCAGAGCAGGGAATCGAACTTCGGACCACCGGATTGGCAGCCGAGCTCGAAAACCACTCGTCCAGCGTGGAACTCTTGCTTTGTCATGCACGCAGGCATACGCACACGTAAATTACTATATGATTATAATCACTCTGACACGTAATTTAGGCATCTCTCATTACCACTGCGAAAATGAAAGACTTGGTGTAAATCCCGACTGGTTTCGCCTTTATTTCTAAGCCAACGGCTAATAATGTGAGTGATTTCCTATATTGACCGCTATTTCTTTTGAATATTTATGATATTGTAATATTTTATTTGTCTCAGTTTGTGTGTCGTTGCTGAGACAATCGATCATCATTTTGTGTCAAGGCTTTACTTACTACTTTTTCACACATCATGATTTGTTCGAGAGTTGTTCTGCAAAAAACTAAATTTAAAGAAACGTAAAAATAGTTCGACAAAATTCTATCCCGAAGTCAAGATTACTAATGTTCTGAGTGAGAGTTTAATCACTGATTTGGATATATAATACCATTAAAGCATCACACCAAGTGATGTTTGATTAAAAAGAAATCGTTAAAAGCTTGTAGCTCAAAATGGTTCGGACATGTTTATTGTAGTAAATTTCACACGCGAATTTTCCAGTAGCTTTTCAACAGCAGCCGTCAAAGTCTCCTCCAAGATTTGTCGAGGAGAATTCGTTCACAATGCACTGGAATGTGTAAAAATTAATTTTGCGTGTTTCTTCTTTATCTTAGTTCCTCGTTGGACGAGTGGTTTTCGCGCTCGGCTATCAGTCCGGTGGTCCAAAGTTCAATTCTCGGCTCGGCCAACGCGGAATCAGAGGAATCTATAAAAAAATAATTTCTCGATATAATGTGGTTCGGATCCCACAATAAGCTGTAGGTCCCGTTGCTAGGTGACCAATCGCTTCCTAGCGACGTAAAAATATCTAATCCTTCGAGCCAGCACTAGGAGAGAGCAGTAATCAGCTCAGTGGTCTAGTGAAACTAAAATATACCTTTTTTTCTTCTTTACCTTATTTAAGACTTCCCGGTTGGTAAGTTATCCACCATCTTCACTTCTTTCCTTATCTCTAGCTCTAAGTGCAGTAATATGACACAAAAAAATACCGCTTTCACTCTCAATTCAGAAACAGAAGAGAGACGACCAAAGTTTTGTGTGGTTGAGGGCCGAGGGAAGGACATTTTCCCTCCGGGAAGATGGGAAAAAGGTTCCTCTTGTCTCGGGGGAAAGGAGGAAATGATGAGGAAGAAGAAGAGAAGAAGAAGAAGAAGAAGAGAAAGAGGAAGAGGCGGGTCACTCTGGTGCTGCAAAAGAAGAAATGCTTTTTTTTTTTTTTTTTTTTTTTTAGTGAGAGGAGATATACAGGCACTTTCTTTTTCTCTCTTTCCACTTTTCTGTAAAAGAAAACTATTGAGATGGCTACTTGTCCGTCTGTCCGCACTTTTCTGTCCACCCGCAGATCTCAAAAACTACTGAGGTTAGAGGGCTGCAAATTTTTATGTTGAATCACCCCCCTCCATTCAGCAAACATGCCAAGCTGCAGCCATCTAGCCTCAGAGCCTCAGTAGTTTTGATTTGAATTAAGGTTAACTTTTGCCATAATCATGCGTCTGCCAACGCTATCGGACAGGCCACTACCGGCCCGTGGCTTGAATCTTCATAGGTCGCGGTTAAGAGTTTCATGGGCTGTGGCTGAGGCTTTCATACAGCATTGTGCGCTGTACAGAAAATTCGATTGTGTTGAAGAAACTTCGGCGCATTTTTACTTGTTTTTTGTTCCTCATTGATCTTCGTTTTGGGCTGTTGGATAGACCCGATTTTTGAGCTCAATGAGTAAAAAAGAATAATTAAATAAAAAATAAAGCCGTCACTACACCCTGTGACTGTCGTTCTCTTCGAATCCGATGAGGTAAATTTAGTTTCCTTGTTCACGTGTCTGTCTGTTTGTCTTACATCAGCTCCATAAATGTGACATTCCCATCTCTCTCTCTCTCTCTCTTTCTGTGCAACTTCCTTGACAAAGAACCATACGTGTTCTCTGTCTGTTTGTCTGTCCGTCTGTCTCTTTCATGAGACTATATACATTATATAAAATACACCTATATATATAATCTCTAAAGATTTCTCTCGCTAATTCCCTAAAATAATACCACATTCTCGCTCTTTCTCTTCCCTTCTGTTACATTGCAGCATTGCAGCTGCGTTTGCGGGAAACCTATAAACCTATTCTCTCTCTCTCTCTCTCTCTCTCTCTTCTCTCTCGCCAAGCTCAGGCACCCAGCAGCCTTGTTTTCCTCTTGGTGGCTTCCCACCTATCTTTGCTTCCACCACGCTGAGTCCACAGCGGTAAAAATGGATTTTTCACTGCTCCGTTGATCGGGAGAAATTGGGCCGAATATCACCAGTCTGCAGACGACGGACGATGGGATATATGGGGCCAAAACGGGCCTCTGGTCCAGTGCTTGTTCACAGGCGAGGAGATGAAGTAGGACACGTTGTGAAAGAAATACGAGAGAGAGAGAGAGAGAGAGAGAGAATTCGACGACAATGTGTAGTCTGCATGTAGATATATATACGGGCATACGTTTCCAATCTTAAATAGGTTTCCTCTATTATTGCCTAATAACTGAATATAAACAATAACATCAACGATAACAATAATAATGAATAAATACTCATAGCAGCATGAGTCTTAAAATGGAGAAAAATCCGCAGTTATGTATGTTTATATATTTAAAGAAACATCCTAAACAGATAACTTTCGGGGGATTTGTTCGATTGAAAATATATGTACATATACATAACAGCGGGTTTATTACTCCAATAATAATAATAATAATAATAATAATAATAATAATAATAATAATAATATGAAGGTAGGAGACCCTCTCTCAAACATGTTTTGTTAAAGATGATGGCAGCATCAGTGGAATTGATTTTATATATGGTCTTTTCAATTCTTCTTATTATTCTCTTCTCATCAGGGCTGATATCCGCTTGACTCAGGGACTTAATCCTCTGTTCAGCCAATGAAAATGCAGCGCCCATCAGACAGAGCACCCGGGACACAATAAATACCGCCGAACGACCCCATTTCAATCAGTTCAAGCTCACCTTTCCTTGAAAATGAACCGATGATACGGTTGGAAACGTTGGAATTCCGTTAACACCCTTAGACTAAGATTTGTTAACCACATTTTGTTATCATATCAATAAATATTATTTTTAGAAAACATTTCTTTCACCGAGATATGAACATCGGCCAGCTATTAGCAAATATCAGCCTGATGAGAAGAGAATAATAAGAAGAATTGAAAAGACCATATTAAAGGAACAGTCATAATATCAATAATGAATTAATAATAATAAGAATAAGAAGAAGAAGAAGAAGAAGAAGAAGAAGAAGAAGAAGAAGATGTAATACAGAGGCTTAAGGCCAAAGCACATAAGATCCAATGGTACATGAACAGGAATAAGGGATACCAACAGAACAAACTATTCGGAACCAACCAGAAAAGACTATACAGCCAACTAAGAGGGGAAGACAACACCAAGAAATTCCTGAAGCCAAACCAAGTAAGAGACTCTGGGAAAATATATGGAGCAATCCGGTATCACACAACAAGCATACAACATGGCTCCAGGAAGTTAAGGAAGAGGAAACAGGGGGAATAAAACAAAGATTCACTGAAATCACGACAGACACAGTCAAACACCAACTAAAGAAAATACCCAACTGGAAAGCCCCAGGTCCCGATGAAGTCCATGGATACTGGCTCAAAAAACTTCAAGGCTCTACACCCACGAATAGCAGAACAACTCCAGCATTGTATCACAAATCACCATGCGCCCAAATGGATGACCGCTGGAAGAACATCCTTAGTACAAAAAGACAAGAGTAAGGGAAATATAGCCAGTAACTACAGGCCTATCACCTGCCTACCAATAATGTGGAAGTTACTAACAGGTATCATCAGTGAACGGCTATACAACTACTTAGAGGATACAAACACCATCCCCCACCAACAGAAAGGCTGCAGAAGGAAGTTCATGGGAACAAAAGACCAGCTCCTGATAGACAAAATGGTAATGAAGAACAGTAGGAGAAGGAAAACCAACCTAAGCATGGCATGGATAGACTATTAGAAAGCCTTCGACATGATACCACACACATGGCTAATAGAATGCCTGAAAATATATGGGGCAGAGGAAAATACCATCAGCTTCCTCAAAAATACAATGCGCAACTGGAATACAATACTTATAAGCTCTGGAATAAGACTAGCAGAGGTTAATATCAGGAGAGGAATCTTCCAGGGCGACTCACTGTCCCCACTACTTTTCGTAGTAGCCATGATTCCCATGACAAAAGTACTGCAGAAGATGGATACTGGGTACCAACTCAAGAAAAGAGGCAAGAGAATTAACCATTTGATGTTCATGGACGACATCAAGCTGTATGGTAAGAGCATCAAGGAAATAGATACCCTAATCCAGACTGTAAGGATTGTATCTGGGGACATCAGGATGGAGTTTGGAATAGAAAAATATGCCTTAGTCAACATACAAAAGGGCAAAGCAACAAGGACTGAAGAGATAAAGCTACCAGATGGGAACAACATCAAACATATAGATGGGACGGGATACAAATACCTGGGAATAATGGAAGGAGGGGATATAAAACACCAAGAGATGAAGGACACGACAAGGAAAGAATATATGCAGACTCAAGGCAATACTCAAGTCAAAACTCAATGCCGGAAATATGATAAAAGCCATAAACACATGGGCAGTGCCAGTAATCAGATACAGCGCAGGAATAGTGGAATGGACGAAGGCAGAACCCCGCAGCATAGACCAGAAAACGAGGAAACATATGACAATACACAAAGCACTACACACAAGAGCAAATACGGACAGACTACATAACACGAAAGGAAGGAGGGAGGGGACTACTAAGCACAGAGGACTGCGTCAACATCGAGAACAGAGCACTGGGGCAATATATGAAAACCAGTGAAGACGAGTGGCTCAAGAGTGCATGGGAAGAAGGACTGATAAAACTAGACGAAGACCCAGAAATATACAGAGACAGGAGAAGGACAAACAGAACAGAGGAATGGCACAACAAACCAATGCACGGACAATACATAAGACAGACTAAAGAACTAGCCAGCGATGACACGTGGCAATGGCTACAGAGGGGAGAGCTAAAGAAGGAAACTGAAGGAATGATAACAGCGGCACAAGATCAGGCCCTAAGAACCAGATATGTTCAAAGAACGATAGACGGAAATAACATCTTTCCCATATGTAGGAAGTGCAATATGAAAAATGAAACCATAAACCACATTGCAAGCGAATGTCCGGCACTTGCACACCAGTACAGAAAGAGGCATGATACAGTAGCAAAAGCCCTCCACTGGAGACTGTGCAAGAAACACCAGCTACCTTGCAGTAATAAGTGGTACGAGCACCAACCTGAAGAAGTGATAGAAAACGATCAGGCAAAGATCCTCTGGGACTATGGTATCAGAACAGATAGGGTGATACGTGCAAATAGACCAGACGTGACGTTGATTGACAAAATCAAGAACAAAGTATCACTCATTGATGTCGCAATACTATGGGACACCAGAGTTGAAGAGAAAGAAAGGGAAAAAATGGATAAGTATCAAGACCTGAAAATAGAAATAAGAAGTATATGGGATATGCCAGTGGAAATTGTACCCATATAGGAACACTTGGCACGATCCCAAGATCCCTGAAAAGGGATCTGGAAAAACTAGAGGCCGAGGCAGCTCCAGGACTCATGCAGAAGAGAGTGATCATAGAAACGGCGCACATAGTAAGTAAAGTGATGGACTCCTGAGGAGGCAGGATGCAACCCGGAACCCCACACTGTAAATACCACCCAGTCAAATTGGAGGACTGTGATAGAGCAAAAAATAATAATAACAGTATGGTTGCCTCCCAAATAGACATCGCACTGGACACACAATTCGCAAATAAATATATTGTATCCTAAAACACACACACATACAACGCCATACAAATTGCACTCATGCATATTTCATTACACGCTGTCGGCTTTGTACCGAATCTAGATATCCTATTACATATTCATAGAAAAGTATACATTATTATGCGTACGCAGCATTCATATGACTTATGAAGCTTAGTCTCTGTTGAAATGAAAGAACATCATATGAAGAAGAATTTTAGCTATTATGGTATGTGAAAAACTTATGATGTTTATCCCTCCACAATGACCGCCAGAATAATAATGATAAAAATAATGATAATGATGAAATTTGTGATAATCATTATTATAATTTTCCACCGTCCGCCATTTACTTCGACACATTTTCGGGATGAGGTGTTAGCCTACATTTTTCTACTTCCTGGTGGCAACCCACCACAGTCGTATAACTAACTGTTGGCTGCATAATTCACTGCGGCGCCATATGATTTACAAGAAGTAGCCTCGAAAACTCCGCCTTGCTAAGGAATCGAATCTGGGAGCTTTCGTTGGCGAAACAAAATTATTATTATTATATTAATTTTCATTTTTATTTATTTTTTTGTCTATCACAGTAACCCTATTCGACTGGGTAGGTTTTATAATGTGGGGTTCCGGGTTGCATCCTGCCTCCTTAGGAGCCCATCACTTTTCACACTTTGTGTGCTGTTTCTAGGAGCACACTCTTCTGCTTGAGTCCTGGAGCTACTTCAGCCTCTAGTTTTTCCAGGTTCCTTTTTAGGAATCTTGGGATCATACCTTTGATTATGCATATAATTTCCACTGGCATATCCAATATCCTTCTTATTTCTATTTTCAGATCTTGGTACTTATCAAATTTTTCTTCTTCTTTCTCATCTACTCTGGTGTCCCATGGTATTGCGACATCAATGAGTGATATTTTCCTCTTGATTTTGTCAATCAAGGTCACGTCTGGTCTGCTGGCACGTATCACCCTATCTGTTCTGATACTGTAGTCCCAGAGGATCTTTGCCTGACCATTTTATATTATTATTATGATTATTACTATTAAATGTACAAGCATGAAAGGCTAATAAATAAAATGTTCAACTGCGAAAGCAGAGAAAACAGAGTAATAATGAGTACATGATTAAAGGTCAAACCAGTCAGAATGTGAATATCTACAAACTATCAAAATAAGTCTACATTGCAGATCTCTTTGAAGTAGAACTAAGACCTCCTTGGACTGCGCAGCACGATTACAACTACTACTACTACAGTGCCACAGTTTTTTAAGCGTAACAAACTTAGCGATTGCAATAGGAATGTTTTATCTGAGATTTTTCAATTCAGAGATATTTTTTAAACAACAATAGATTCACCATAATTCACAAGTTTCTTCCAGGCTCCCTACTTTTAGTTCATTTGATACCATTAATCAAAAACAAGCTAAAGGATGCAGCTGACCCAGGCAACTACCGGCAGATTGCAATCACAACGATAGCATCGAAGATACTTGAGTCGGTTCTTCTAGTGAGACTTCTCCCCTTTCTACACACCACTGACAACCAGTTCGGGTTTAAAGCAAATCACTCAACCGACACCTGCATCTACATACTGAAAGAATTGCTGAACTACTACCTATCATCAGCTTCTCCTGTTTTCCTTTGTTTTGTGGATGTGAGAAAAGCATTTGACAAAGTAAACTACCTGAAGCTCTTCCTGAAGCTGCATGAATGAGGCACACCCCTATATCTAATTGGCATTTTACATTGCAGGTTCTTCACACAGCAATTCTGTGTCAAATGGGGTACGTATTATCGTACACCTTCGGCTCCCTAAACGGGCTTCTGCAAGGGGGCATCCTCTCTCCATACTTGTTTAATACGTACACAGATGCCTTGAATGTCAAATTGAACTCACTCCATCGGATGCACTGTCAATGAAACAACTATAAACAACCTCTGTTACGCCGATGATATGGTTCTGGTTTCCCCATCAATGCAAGGTCTCCAACGACTCATCGACACTTGCCACCAATATGCAGAGGATTTTGATATAATTTACAACGAAACCAAGACCCAGTGCATGTCGCTGCTCCCGAGATCGCATAAGCATATTGCAGAACCACAAATTTTCCTTGGAAACCATCAGCTGGAATTTGTGCACGAATTTCCGTATTTGGGTCACATTATCACCGACGACCTAAAAAATGCGGCAGACATTGAACAGAGGCGTCGTAAGCTATGTGCAACTGGCAATATGATTGCAAGGAGGTTTGCCTTCTGTCACCGAGACGTGAAACTGCTGCTCTTCCGCTCGTACTGCTACATATCTATGGGTGTTCCCTCTCGACGAACTATACCCGAGAGACCATGAGACGTATCACTGTTGTGCACAATGACATTTTGAGACGCCTCACAAACACTCCCCGCTACCACTTCGCCACACAGATGTTCATAGAAAACAACCTGGACAATTTAAAAATCATTGTAAGGCGAACAATGTCCAGTCTGGTAACCCGAGTGAGAAACAGCAGCAACTCGCTCATACAAAGCATCCTAAGGTGTGAAGCAAAACGAAATATCTAAATTGTGGGAAAGATGGGAAAGTGAGGCCTTTGTCCCCTAAAGGACTGTATTGGCAAGATGTCATCTGCAGATTCTGTCATTACTATTATAGTTATAGCTGATATTTTACTTTTTCATTATTACTGTGAATACTATCAAGTTAAAGTTTTTTTTTACATTCAATTTTCGTATTTAACTCTCTGGAGCTGACTAGTGTAACCACCCAAGGTCTCTAGATGAAATTTAAGTTATATAATCTGTGCACTAACTGTTATAACTCTCAATGAATTTTTTTTCTCACCAATATTACTACTGTTATTACCAGTATTATGATTACTATCTTTTATGCTACCTCAGCTATTTGGTGGATAAGTGCCGATTATTCATTTTTTTTTTATCATGTTGTCTCATGTATCTAGATTGTGTATGTTACTGTCTGCATTTTGTATATTCCATGTATATGGCCCTGAGCTGAAATAAAGAATATTATTATTATTATTATTATTATTATTATTATTATTATTATTATTATTATTATCATCCCAAACTATTTCCATTTGGTAATTTGACACTTAAAATTTTAGGGCTCAAGGAAAGACATACTCTCTCTCTCTCTATTTTATTGTAACGAACTTAAAAATAGTGAGAAATTCAGCCATATTTCACCCGGCAGACAGACAAATAATAGACACAAACGCACGAGTACAGAGAGCGGTAATGTCGGAGATTTCCTGCAGAGGGCGTCCCAGGGAAAATTGCACAACGGCGCCTCTGGCAAGATCCTTCATATAAAATTGCCAAGAGCCTAATCTTCGCGGGACACTCCAACTAAAAGCCCATTTTCTCTTCACGCCTCCTTGACTCGCGCCCCAAGAGGGCAATATCGCAAGAACTATGTTCGCAATTATAACATTTTCTCGCGTTCTGAGTCCTCGTATTTCACTTCCATTTTTCTTCTTCTTGTCCTCATTTTGATATTTGTTGACTGCTAGGAGAGGAACATAAGAAAAATGCTGGGCAAGCAAAAACAAAAGTTGAAAAATTAGTAAAGAGAGAAATATAGATTTAGTTAATCATTTCTAATTTCGGCAGGGGAATCATCCTTCCTTGTCCAGGGGATGGCATATTATATATATATATATATATATATATATATATATATATATATATATATTATATATATATATATATGTATATATACATCGAGCTACAAATGTCCTTTAATATCTAATTCGCTCTACCTCGGAATTAATTAATATTTTCATATTTCCATATATGCTTAACTGAAGGGGAATTTTTTTTAGGCGATAAGAGAATTGTCGGCTTCCGGACACGAACCCTTGAAACCATACAAATCCAGGACGACAGTGAAGCTTTTACCTACCCCACCATCGCAAGAGATAAAAGCCTCACTGTCGTCCTGGATTTGTATGGTTTCAAGGGTTCGCGCCCGGGAGCCGACAATTCTCTTTTCGCCTAAAAAAAATTCCCCTTCGGTTAAGCATACATGAAAATATATTAATTCCGAGGTAGAGCGAATTAGATATTAAAGGACATTTGTAGCTCGATATATGTATATGAATCACGGTAATGTGATATGTTTCATATATATATATATATATATATATATATATATATATATATATATATATATTACCCAGAAGTAAGGTGGAACTTTATAAGAATTTTAAGAGTAAAATAAATCAATGTTTAGGGAAACATTTCATTTAGCACCCACAATTAACTCAGGTGTTATTAAGATAGCTGACATCCAAGCACGATAAGTGATAACAAACACGACTGTTTGTTATCACTTATCGTGATAACAAACACTTATTGACTACATATATATATATATATATATATATATATATATATAAATTATATATTATATATATAGATATATATATGATATTATATATATATACATATATATCTTCTTCTTTCTCACCGTTTTACCTACATTAAGAGGTCGGTTGCCTGATGTGCCTTCTACACTACCTTCTATCATAGGCATCATCCTCCACCAAATCTCTTCTCTTCATATCTTCCTTCGCTTTATTTCGTCATCTAATTCTCTGTCTCCTTCTCGATCTTCCTCTAACAGCTTCCTCCCAGGCTGTCTTCACTCGCTCCTCGTCATCCATCCTCAACAATCTCAATCGTGACTCTCTTATCACCTGTGTAATCTTTACTAAGCCTGCCCTTCTTCTTATTTCATAATTTTCCAGTCCCTCCCTTAAGCATATATATATATGATATATATATATATATATATATATATATATATATATATATAATATATCTATATTTACATTATATACATTATATATATGTTATGGGGAAGGTAGAATTCTTCTCACTAGTTTCATTGGGTAGCGTAAGGCCTTCACATCTCAGGAACAGTCGTGCTTGCCATCACTTATCGTGCTTGGATGTCAGCTATCTTAATAACACCTGAGTCAATTGTGGGTGATAAATGAAATGTTTCCCTAAACATTGATTTATTCTACTCTTAAAATTCTTATAAAGTTCCACCTTACTTCTGGGTAATTGAACCCAGTCAATCTTAAAAGGGCACTTGAGACTTAGTGTTCCAGTGATTGAACCGAGTCTATGTTAACACTTGTAACTTTTATAAGTCGAAACTCGGACTTGGATTCGTTCTTAAGTCACTGGGCATTCGTGACGAAATTTTATAAGTCCACAAATCACTATGGAGGCCACAGTCCCTGTCGCAGACTCTCGACACTCCTCTTGAGAATCTCTTGTCCTTCTCTGCTCTCGTTTCTATGGTGCGATTGCTATTTATGTGCTTTTTATTAGATGCCTGTTTACAATATAAGTTTCTCACTTTTCGTCCGTAAGAGTTCGCTTTCCCATTTTTATTCACGCTCTACTTTTCAATGCGTTTCGTTCGAAGGCTGTTATGAATTCTCGTAATATCTTTTAAGAGGTCACTGTGTGACGTCATGATTTCTGCTCGCTATGTTTTCCATGACCCTTCTGACCTTAAATGATTAGTCCGACCCGACTTTTAACCTTTGTACTTTGGTCTTCGCTTAATGCGATGCTGAATAACACCTTTAATGGATATCACTCGTTGTTCGCTATCGTTTCTCGAGTCTTTCTATTAATGATCCATTCTCTCTGTATGTCCTTATTCGTATCTTAAGATATTTAGTTTATCTGATTATCGATCGCTTATATCATATATATGATATATATATGGATTGTCTTCCCTATCGACTTTTTTTATACAGTTCTTACAATCAACGAACTTGGAGCGGGTCAGTACCTGGATGGGTGTCCTGCATGGAACGCAAGCCGCCGTCGGCACATAAGCAAGGCCCCCGGTGGCCATGACATAAGGCCCCCTCGACCAACCTTTAGGGAGTAGGGTATCGGTCATGCAACTTCACACCCATCCACTTCTGATCACGGCGCCAGTGATTCTGTTAGTAACGCCAGATAACTTACAATCAATCTGTGTCAAATATTTAATTAAAATCCGTCAATGAGTGTTTGAGATGTTTTGGGCAGAAGTAAATACGTGATATTCATGTAGCTATAGATTTATGTCAACAGACGCATGCGCACCCAACCAGAAAAAGAAGAAGAAGAAGAAGAAGAAGAAGCAAAATGAGAGAAAGGAGAAGAGAAAGAAGAGGAAAAGACAACACTCGGGTATAAATTGTGGTTTGATGAAGGCTGAGGCGAGAGCCATTAGAGCGACCGAGGAAGGGGAAAGAGCGAATTCGTTTAGCCTCACGAATGGAAGAATAACAAGATCTTATTTTTCCTTTCGGAGAGAACGTAACCCGATTTCACACTGCCTAAAGCAGGCGCGCAAATTTCATTCACTAGCTGCGGAAAATGACCCTTTCTCGCTCGGTAATCTTATTAGCTTTCAAAGGCTCCATTACTGAAAGAGAGAAAAAAATGTAATGGCATGGAGGAATTTCATTTCTCATTTCTTTTCTGGTCTCTCTGGATGTATTCGTACGCAGCTGCTGGAGCGTTCACGGCCACCGTGGGTGTACACACACAAACACGTACATGCTTACACGGTCAGTGGGTTTAGCCTGTATTCTTCTCTATCTCCCGATATTGGAATTCATTGCCTTCCCCTTCACGACCCCATTATTTAGAATTGAAGTAACCGAGGCGGTCAGGATTGACCAAATCAAATTTGGTCACTGCAAGAAAGTCCAATATCCTCCCCTTTGTCTAAGACGCATATCCGTTTTCGCTAAAGACGGCGCATCACATGGTATCACGTAACCTCCGTTGTACCTGACCAGAAATGGATTTTTTGTTTGTTTGTTAAGCGCCTGACGAGAACACTGATTTCCAATCTGCTGCCTGCGAGCACTGCCGTGAGTTCCCTAAGAGTTGGTAACACTTTCAGAGCGCTAGTTCTTTAAGCCTATGTCTGAATTTGAGCTAGTGTTCGCGATGCAAGATTTCTCATCAGTTTTCGAACACAACTCCTGATTATAAATGCATAGGCAATTACTGATTCCAGTGTTCCATTAATGTTAGTCACTATTTGCTATCATTTCTTTCATTCAACAGCTGAGCGATGTGTGCAAACTGCATAATTCATAGAGGGCTCAGTCAATGTAAAATTGACTCATTTCCATAGCAGTCTCTGCTTACACAGGGCCGGCGAATGCTGGATAATGAGATCACGTGAATAATAATTTCATACTGAAGCATATACATATATGTGTGCGTGTGTGTGTGTGTGTGCTCGTACGCGCGCGCGAGCATGAATGCATTTAAAGAACTTGGGTAACACTTGTTATTCAGTTTTCGCCCGAAAGAGGTAGAAACAGTTGTTTACTCTTCGCTTTGTTTTCGAGTGAATCTTATAGTTAGCTGTCGCTTCATTTGTTGTAAGATGTTGATATTTTATTGTTTTTGAAACTTTCTTGCGAGTCACAGTATAATTCACGCAAAGAAAAATTGCATTGTGTGAGATATATTATGTAAAAGTTCATAAGAACCTACAACATTGTTGTACTTGAATCTTTTGGTCAATGAATTAGTGTTTTTTTTTTATTCCTTTTCAGAGCTTTATATTCTCGATACTTTCTAAAAGGAATTACTAGTTTAACTGTTTCATTTCTTAATTTGCATTAGAGGGAGCTAAGAGGAAACATTCTGTGCTGTAGTTCTCGGATGTGCCTGAAAATGATCAGCACGCAAGTTGCATAAATATTACGGATCGATCTTCTGAGCTATTGATTTTGCTTCCCCGTCTTTGAAGGAGTATAACAAATCTTTTACAGAACATTTACAGCTACAAATGTAGATTCCAATAAAAATGATTTTTTTCCATTGTTTTTTTTATTTCTAAAAGAAAACTATTGAGATGTCTTTGTCTGTCCGTCCGCACTTTTCTGTCCGCCCTCAGATCTTAAAAACTATTGAGGCTAGAGGGCTGCAAATTGGTACGTTGATTATCTACCCTCCAATCATCAAACGTACCAAATTACAGCCCTCTGACCTCGGTAGTTTTTATTTCTATCTAAGGTTAAGGTTAAACATGGATTGTACATCTGGCACTGCTGGAGGTACCAGCCCGGCAGCCCCCGACGCATCTTCACTTGACTATGGAATTACTGAGCAGTGCAAGGTAGTGGCTGAAAGTTTCATATTGCAGCACTCAGGAGTTTCCTTCAGTATGATACACTACACAAAAAATTCGTTTCTTAGGCAAATATTTTACTTGTTTTTATTCAATATCGAATCGCATTCAGTATGTGACGTAAATAAACTCTGGGGTCGTGGTGCCTCAGGTGGATTTGCCTTGACTTAACAGCATGGCCGCCCAAGTTCAACACCAGGCTAATGGCTTGATTATACTTCATTGACAAACACGGCCTTAACGTCATTGTGAAGTAGGGAATGGAGTTTTTGGGGGAACCTAAGGGCCTACCTGCTGACTTATCAGTAGCCAGTGCTTGGGTTTCCTACATCCTACAGTAGATTCACATCAACCGCGCATTTGATGTGTAGGCCAGTCTCTTACGACGCTCCTGATTGGCTGTGGATAAGCCAATCACAGGGCTGGAAATTCTCAGTCTCTCTCGAGAGTTCACATAGGCAGGACGTATGTTCCACCTCTCCTGAGGGACACTTTTGAAAGACGCTTCCCTCAGGAGAGGTGGAACATAGATCCTACCCATGTGAACTCTAGCGAGAGGCTGAGAGTTTCTAGCCTTGTGATCGGCTTATCAGCAGCCAATCAGGAGTGTAGTAAGGGACTGGCCTAGACATCAAATGCACGGTTGATGTGAATCTACTATAGGCTGGGTGGAGAGGGGACTTATATGTTCGGGTCTTATAAGAGACCTACGTATGCCACTGTATGCCTGTATTGTATAGTGCGTAACTATAGCAGATGTTTACATTTCCCTAATAAATATTTGAATTGTGCAAGTTATACTAAGTTTTGAGTGGAAATAACCTAAAGTTATAGTAGCCTTCGAAATAAGGAGTACTAACTGGACTGGTTTATAGTTTCCGTAATGTTGGCATTGCTCTAAAAATTACCTCCACAAATTTGGGAACACCTAAACGACAACGTTTGTTATATCAACTGCATGTATCCACTTCAAACACAAATGTAAATCTATGTATATAGCCGATACGTGACTTCTATTTAGTACAAAACACAATTTTGAGCTTTTAGAAAGACCCAGTTAATATTCAAGAGATAAACACCGAAATGCGAGGCAATGCCGCGGGGATTCAAAGCGATTAAAAATGAAAATTGTCAATCAGAGGAAGGTCTCATATTTCACAGCTTATGACAAGCAATGAATAAATGAATGCGCGATCTCCGAGCTCTATTTATCACAACATTCCAGATTATATAATAATAATAATAATAATAATAATAATAATAATAATAATAATAATAATAATAATGATTATTATTATTATTATTATTATTATTATTACTAATTTTCTTTCTTTCCCAATTACTGATCTCTTCTTTGTGTATATCCTTTTTGTAACTCCTTTCAAATGAACACCACATTCTTTGGAAGCCCGAATTTCCAGTCAATGGCTCCAGTGGGTGTGTTCCATATGAATAGGGATTTATCCCCTGAAATAATAATATAATAATAATAATAATAATAATAATAATAATAATAATAATAATAATAATAATAATAATGTTTTTTTTTTTTTTTTTGCTCTATCACAGTCCTCCAATTCGACTGGGTGGTATTTATAGTGTGGGGTTCCGGGTTGCATCCTGCCTCCTCAGGAGTCCATCACTTTTCTTACTATGTGCGCCGTTTCTAGGATCACACTCTTCTGCATGAGTCCTGGAGCTACTTCAGCCTCTAGTATTTCGAGATTCCTTTTCAGGGATCTTGTGATCGTGCCTAGTGTTCCTATGATTATGGGTACAATTTCCACTGGCATATCCCATATCCTTCTTATTTCTATTTTCAGATCTTGATACTTATCCATTTTTTCCCTCTCTTTCTCTTCAACTCTGGTGTCCCATGGTATTGCGACATCAATGAGTGATACTTTCTTCTTGATTTTGTCAATCAACGTCACGTCTGGTCTATTTGCACGTATCACCCTATCTGTTCTGATACCATAGTCCCAGAGGATCTTTGCCTGATCGTTTTCTATCACTCCTTCAGGTTGGTGCTCGTACCACTTATTACTGCAAGGTAGCTGGTGTTTCTTGCACAGGCTCCAGTGGAGGGCTTTTGCCACTGAATCATGCCTCTTTTTGTACTGGTTCTGTGCAAGTGCCGGACATTTGCTTGCTATGTGGTTTATGGTTTCATTTTTTCATATTGCACTTCCTACATATGGGAGGGATGTTATTTCCGTCTATCGTTCTTTGAACATATCTGGTTCTTAGGGCCTGATCTTGTGCCGCTGTTATCATTCCTTCAGTTTCCTTCTTGAGCTCTCCCCTCATTAGCCATTGCCACGTGTCATCGCTGGCTAATTCTTTAGTCTGCCTCATGTATTGTCCGTGCATTGGTTTGTTGTGCCAGTCCTCTGTTCTGTTTGTCATTCTTCTGTCTCTGTATATTTCTGGGTCTTCGTCTACTTTTATTAGTCCTTCTTCCCATGCACTCTTTAGCCACTTGTCTTCACTGGTTTTCAGATATTGCCCCAGTGCTTTGTTCTCGATGTTGACGCAGTCCTCTATACTTAGTAGTCCTCTCCCTCCTTCCTTTCGTGTTATGTATAGTCTGTCCGTATTTGCTCTTGGGTGTAGTGCTTTGTGTATTGTCATATGTTTCCTCGTTTTCTGATCTATGCTGAGGAGTTCTGCCTTCGTCCATTCCACTATTCCTGCGCTGTATCTGATTACTGGCACTGCCCATGTGTTTATGGCTTTTATCATATTTCCGGCGTTGAGTTTTGACTTGAGTATCGCCTTGAGTCTCTGCATATATTCTTTCCTGATCGTGTCCTTCATCTCTTGGTGTTTTATATCCCCTCCTTCCATTATTCCCAGGTATTTGTGTCCAGTCTCATCTATGTGTTTGATGTTGCTCCCATCTGGTAGCTTTATCCCTTCAGTTCTTGTTACTTAGCCCTTTTGTATGTTGACCAAGGCCTATTTTTCTATTCCAAATTCCATCCTGATGTCCCCAGATACAATCCTTACAGTCTGGATTAGGGTATCTGTTTCCTTGATGCTCTTACCATACAGCTTGATGTTGTCCATGAACATCAGATGGTTAATTCTGTTGCCTCTTTTCTTGAGTTGGTACCCGGCATCCATCTTCTGTAGTACTTTTGTCATGGGAATCATGGCTACTACGAAGAGTAGTGAGGAAAGTGAGTCGCCCTGGAAGATCCCTCTCCTGATATTAACCTCTGCTAGTCTTATTTCAGAGCTTGTAATTATTATATTCCAGTTGCGCATTGTATTTTTGAGGAAGCTGATGGTGTATTCCTCTGCCCCATATATTTTCAGGCATTCTATTAGCCATGTGTGTGGTATCATGTCGAAGGCTTTCTTATAATTTATCCATGCCATGCTTTGGTTCGTTTTCATCTCCTACTCCTCTTCATTACCATTTTATCTACCAGGAGCTGGTCTTTTGTGCCTTTCACTGATGATACCTGTTAGTAACTTCCACATTATTGGTAGGCAGGTGATAGGCCTGTAGTTACTGGCTATATTTCCCTTACTCTTGTCTTTTTGTACTAAGGATGTCCTTCCTGTGGTCATCCATTTGGGTGCATGGTGATTTGAGATACAATGCTGGAGTTGTTCTGCTATTCGTGGGTGTAGGGCCTTGAAGTTTTTGAGCCAGTATCCATGGACTTCATCGGGACCTGGGGCTTTCCAGTTTTTCATTTTCTTTGGTTGGTGTCTGACTGTGTCTGTCGTGATCTCTGTGAATCTTTGTTTTATTCTCCCTGTTTCCTCTTCCTTGACTTCCTGGAGCCATGTTGCATGTTTGTTGTGTGATACCGGATTGCTCCATATGTTTTCCCAGAGTCTCTTACTTGGTTCGGCTTCAGGAATTTCTTGGTGGTTGTCTTCCCCTCTTAGTTGGCTGTATAGTCTTTTCTGGTTAGTTCCGAATAGTTTGTTCTGTTGGTATCCTTTATTCCTGTTCATGTACCGTTGGATCTTATGTGCTTTGGCCTTAAGCCTCTGTTTTACATCTTCTATTGTGTTGTTTAGTCCCCTCTCTTGTTCTTTGTATTTCTCGTTGGGTTCCTCCCTTGTTTTCTTGCTTCTTAGCCTTTTTTCTGCCATCTCTTTCAGTTTACTCAAGTCAGATCTCATCATCATGATTTGCTTTTCCAGGTGCCTTTTCCAAGGAGGTTGCTGTTTTGGTTTCTGTTGGGTTGGTTGTGCTGGTGGTGTTGGTGTTCGTATCCCCATCAATTCTGCTACTAATCTTGCTCCTGCATATGCTGGTGGTGTGTATTATGCCCATTGTTTCATTGACCTCACTTGTTTTCTCCCTTAATTTCTTGGCGTTGTAGGCTTTCATGGAGGGGATCTTTGTTCTCTCTGTATCTGGCTCCATCCATTGTCTAATCTTTTCTACCCATTCCGTCCTCTCTGTTACTTCGTCGGTGTTTCTTCGTGTGTCGTTGTTTGATATCTCATCCTCCCTGTCGTCTTCTGTGGCATCGTCTCTCAGTTCGTCTTCGTGTAATTCGTTGTCGTGTGACATTTCCCTTTCCAGTTCAACTCTTTCTGTTGGGGAGAGCCAGTTCTTTTTCTTTATGTTCCTTACTTGGTCTGCCAGCCTCTGCTCTGTTTGGGGGGTGTTATTCCTCTCATTCCAGATGTTGACCAACCTTCTTCTATATCCTCTCTCCGCCGGGTTGCTTCTGATGTAGCATCTCCATATTTCCTTATTTTCTTCTCTTGTCCATTTCTTCCTTTGGTTTGCTTCTGTAGCTCCAATCTCAGGCTGTTGGTTACTGTCGTTGTGGTGGTCAGTTGCTGGATGACGACCTCCAAGTACCTGACCGTCTTCCCCTATAATTGGGTTGAATACCTGGTTGCCGGACGAAGCTCCTCTGTTGCCAGAGGTTCCATTTACGTCGTTGTCGTTTATTCCTTCATTTCTTTCCATCATTGCTGAGTTTTGCTATTTAACCCATAGCTGGACCCTACCCCATCAGGGATAGGTACTCATTTACAGCTGAGTAGACTGAGGAAATTATGGTAAAGATCCTTTTCCAAGGAATCAACGCCGAGGAGAGCGGTCACCCATCCAACGACTGACCGGCCCCAATGTTGCTTAACCAGTCGATTGACGACCTAACCCACTCTGCTGTTGAATAAAATGGCAGAATTCAGCGAATTAATCTCATATATTATCTTTTCTACTTTTCTTATTACTCGCTTTTGTGGCTCAGCGATACTTCTTAATAATAAGAAGATTAAGAAGTATCGCTGAGCCAGAAAAGCAAGTAATAAGAAAAATAGAAAAGATAATATATAAGATTAATTAGCTGAATTCTGTCATTTTATTCAACAGAATGTGTTTAAAAGAGGGTCTTCTTCCAAAATATTATTATTATTATTATTATTATTATTATTATTATTATTATTATTATTATTATTATTATTATTATTATTATTATTATTATTATTTCCAGCATCTGCAAAAGTCAAATGGAAATAGAAAAGATAAATCATTAAACGTAAATACTGTAAAAGATGCATAAGGGCAAATGAAAACGAATTAACTTAATTAGCCGGATAAACTCCGTTGAGAGTTTATCCTTCTCCCTTAATTAGCGCGACGCCACGGAAGGAAATGTGGCCACGAATAATGCAGCAATTTTCGAAGAACACGATTTCTTCATTAGACGAAGAACGGAAGACAAAGGAGTTATACTCCCTTTAGACCCCAGAGGTTAAACGAGACGGATGGTTAGCGATTTCTCTCAGAAACAGGTTACTGGGAGTTTTATCTAGCAACAAAAAGGGCAGAGTTCATTGTGTCAGAAGAGGCAAGATGGAACAGCAATAAGTGAATAAAGACGTGGCACGTTCCTTCGTGAAACGTGTTTGCTCGTGTTGGTTAAATCAACAGCACGTCAATAAAATGGAAGATATTTATCAGCCTATAGTTTTAATTCGGTTTCAGCTTACTGCTGTTTCTCACAGAAATAGGCTACTGGGAGTTTCTCCAGCAACATGAAGGGCAGAGTTCGTTATCTTAGAATAGATAAGCCGAAGAAAACTATAAATAATAAAAGAGGAGTCTCTTTTCTTTGAGAAATGTGTTTGCTCATCTCTAAGATCTTTATCAGCTTTTTATTTATTTTTTTATTGTACTGATACAAGGACATCTCGTCTCCAAGTATATATATATATATATATATATATATATATATATATATATATATATATATATATATATATATAAAAGGGTGTGTGCACGCACGCATATGTATATCTATATCGTTTATTGAGTTACTGATGAACAAAGACATATGTGGCTTCACTAAACTGAAGTGGCTGTTAGACTAGGCCTTTGTTGATGATTTGAATGTGCGCCTAAGCGTGCCTTACCGATCTGATCAGAGTAAGGAAAGAATTCAGCTCAAAACAAAAGAAAATCTTCTGTATTCTGTCCACGAAGAACGACTGCTCGGGCAATTCTATGTATTAAGCTATTAAATGTCTGCAGTTATCTTCTTTCCAAGCGCTGCGAAAGAATTTAGGCTCGATAGTTTTTGTTTATGGGTCTAGACTCTAGAGTCTAGACTGAGGCGAGCAGGCTATACATTCCGCGATGTTCTTCTTTTTTTATACCATTACTAACTTTTCACACCCTGAAATCTTCCATTTTCCGACTCTTTTTACTCTTTCCTTTCCACCTCTCTCTCTCTCTCTCTCTCTCTCTCTCTCTCTCTCTCCTCCGAAAGTAAAGTTGCTCCGGGAAAAGACGTCACACCTGAGAGACCGAAGTCTCAATTGCTTGGGAGAAGTTGAAATGGCCTCAGATTTACTTGGAGCCGGAGCTCTTCGGAGGATCGTCCTCTGGCTATGGCGCCTTTTCTAGTGGAATTTTCGGTTTGGACCTTTCCTGGTTTTTTTTTAATATGTTTTGTCTTCATCCTTCCTCTATTTCTCGAAAATTTTTATTGTGTAACCCCTATTTAATATCTTATGAGGTGACGAACCTGGCGCCACGGGGGAAAACTTTAAATGACAATCAATGAACAATGCTCTCTCCCCTCTAACTCATCTCTCTCTCTCTCGTCTCTCGACAATTCATCTTATCTCTCTCTCTCTCTCTCTCTCACTCTTACTCTCTCTCTCACTTACTCTCTCCCTTTCCTGTTAAGATAGTTGCTTCAGTTACATTGCCCAGCATTTTTGACATTTTATATTTCATCACTTCTCACTACCCATTCCTATTGGGGCTGAACTTGGACTTGAAGGCCACCAGGAGTATCTCTGTTCATCTCAGCGACCTCAAAAACTGTGGATTAGACACTAATATCTGTCATTTTTGACATTTTATCATTCATCCCGTCTCACCCCACCTTCCTATCGGGGCTGAACTTGGACTTTTTAAAGGGTATCAGCAGGAGTGTCACAGTTCATCTCAGTGACCTCAGAACTATGGATTAGATACTAATATCCGTAGTTTTTGTTTATTTTTACATGTCACCACCTTCCCACACTTGCCCCTATCCTATCAGGGCTGAACTTACACTTAAAGGACATTGGGAGTGTCACTATTCATCTTAGTGACTTTGGAAACTATAAATTAGACACTGATATCTGTTGTTTTTGGTTATTTTTACATGTCATCCCTTTCCCACCCCTTCCCACCACCTTTCCTATTGGGGCTGGAGTTAGACTTGAAGGCCATTTAGAGTGTCACTGTTCATCTCAGCAACCTCAAAAACTTTGGGTTAGAGTTAGACACTAATATCTGTTATTTTTGGTTCTTTTTTCATGTCACCCCTTCTCACACTCTCTTCCTATCGGGGCTGAACATGGACATGGACTTGTGGGCATCGGGCCTGTTACTATTCATCTCAGCGTCATCAAAAACTATGAATTAGACTTAGACACTGATATCTGTTCTTTTCAGTTTTTTATATGTCACCCCTTTCCCACCTCTTCTCACCCCCCTTCCTATAGGGGCTGAATATGGAATTAAAGGGCATTAGGAGTATCACTACTTATCTCAGCAGCCTTGAAAACTTTTTAGTGGACAATGACATCTGTTGCTTTCGGTTATTTTTACGTCACCCCCTTCCCATCTCTTTTCATCCCACTCCCTATCAGGGCTGAACTTGAACTTGAAAGGCATCGGGAGTGTCACTATTCATCTCAGCGACCTCGAAAACTATGGATTAGACACTAGTATTTGTCATTTTCAGTAATTTTTATGTTTTACTCCATTCCCAAACCCTTCCCACACTCTCCACTTTGGTGCCAGTGATGTCTTACCCCCCAAAATATTCTTTTTCAGATGGTAAGTCATAATATGTATACCAAGTTTGGTTGAAATTGCTCAATGCGTTTCAAAGTGTATGTGGCACATACACGCATACATGCATCAATTATCAAATAATAAATATAGATTAACTTTCCATCATAACAACAACAAAAGTGATATTCAGTGCAAAACATCCGAGAATGTGAATTTATGAACGGAGGAATGAAATCTAAAATAATCTTCCCTGAGCACGATAACATTCTTAGATAACAACATTAACAATGGGACTACTAATGATGTTGTTGATGAACAATGTTAACACCTTATGCATCATTATTAGTTCATTTTTATTATGAGTAATAGTTTTATGAATAGCAACAGAGAAGATGGTAAAAAGCAGTAAAAGACAGGAGAATTTATCTCAGAAATAATATTTCTTAAAGGTAATACGCACCAACAAACAAGGAAACACACAATTAAAGGTCAAAATAGAATAATGAAGAACTGATGAAAAAGGTAAAAAATGAGCTAAAGAAATAGATAAGAATATTAACGAATATCTGCATACATTAAAACGCACACATATACACGAGTGTTTCTAATAAGAACAAACAGAATTGAAAACGTATAACCAATAGCAAATAACATACATACTCCATTATGGGCCTCCCATTCAAGAATTCCTAGATTCCCTCTTTATACATTGCTGTAGAACAGAATTTTACATAATAGAGGTGAACAAAAAGAGGCTCTTTTACGAATGAAAATATATTTGAAATCATATAACCAAGAACAAATAGCAACAAACGCAGTACAATGTCAGCCTCCCATTCCACAATTACAGATTTCTCGGTTTACATCCTGCTGTAGAGCAGACACTTAAATAAAAGAGGCGAACAAAAGGAGGCCCTTTTGCCGGTAACTAGATTTGAAATCACATGCTCAATCACTTATAACAATAAGTACACTCCACTGTCAGCCTACCATTCCAGAATTCCCGTTTTATAACCTGCTGTAAATCAGACACTTAAAAAGAAGAGGAAAAACAGACGCAAAGAGGAGGAGGAGGATGAGGAGGAGGAGGAGGGGGAGGAGACTCTCTCGGGTCTCCTAAAGGCTAAAGGTGAGGGAGGATCATCGTCGGGTAATTGATTTTTGACTTTCGAAGCGAATTCAATTCAGGAGACGGAATTTTTTCCACTCCTCCCGGAATCCTTTTCCATAGGAGGCATCACTTAGCAAATCGAGGGATCTTGTTAGACTCTAGATCTGAAGAGAAGGAATGGTTGGAATTGTGGCCCTTTTTTTGGTTCTTGTATATTTTTCGTTTCTTATAAGTGCTCCACGTTCCATGAGATAAAAATTCCATATTTTGTTTCTTTTGAATAATTGTTCTCTCATAGTGTCTATTTCTTATAATTGCTCCAGGTCCCTTATCTCTATAGCGTTGGGATAACATTCTAATATTTTGTTTATTTCGATTAATTCCCTTATTTTTATCACTGTCTCCTATTCATTAAGTGCTCCATGTTCCTTCCATCTTTCGATTCAGGAAAAAATTTCATATTCTATTTTTGATTAAATTCTCAAGTTTTTTTTTAGTCTACTTTGTTTAAGTGCTCCATGTTCCTTGTCCCGCAACGCCAGGAAAAATGTTCGTAGTTTGTTTTGATTAATTGTCTTCAATTTTTCATATTGTTTTCCTTTTTGAGTGCGCCCTGCTCCTTGCCTCTTTAGGGTTGGGATAAAGTTCTCTCTCTCTCTCTCTCTCTCTCTCGCTCTCTCTCTCACACACACACACACACACATATATATATATATATATACATACACCCTTACTCTCGCTCTTGAAATAAATAAAAAGTAGTAGACATCGACTAAAAAATTCCCTATTTCATTTCCGAAAGGTTTTCTCGACCTTCCAGTTTCCTTGTTCATTGTAACCCCTTTGTCTGAGCCATATAATTTACGCGAGCGACCTCTGGCAACTTCCTTTTTGTTCAGAGGCTGATTAGCTTAATTTACACTCCTATTCTCAGCCGGGATAAAAAAAAAAACTACGGTCAACAATTTTTTTACGGAAGGACTTTGTCACTAGTTTTGTTCCCATTTCTTGTTCTTTTAAATCTCCTTTTATATTCGCAATTTTTTTTATAGTAATATTAATAAACTCTTGTTATTCTGAATAACATTTCTTTGATGGGATGATGATGCAAACGAAATACATGAAAGAACAGATTGCAATGAAAGGGAAAACTAAGCAAATAAAATGCATAAAAGAACAGGACGGGAGGAGGAGGAGGAGGAGGAGGAGGAGGAGGAGGAGGAGGAGGAGGAGGAGTAGGAGGAAAAGGGGAGGAAGGAGGAGGAGAGGAGGAGGAGGAGGAGGAGGAGGAGGCGGAAGGGGAGGAGGAGGAGGAGGAGGAGGAGGAGGAATATAGAATTTAGGCCAAAGGCCAAGTATTCGAACCTATGAGGTCATTCAGCTCTGAAAGGGAATTTTGAGAGCAGAAGAGCCTAAAAGATGTAACAGGAGAAAAACAGATGTTAATGTCTAATCCCTAGTTTTTGAGGTCACTGAGATGAATAGTGACACTCTCAATGCCCTTTAAGTCCAAGTTCAGCCCTGATAGGAAGGGGTGCGTGAGAAGGGGGTGGGAAGGTGGTGACATTTAAAAATAGCCGAAAACTACAGAAATTAGAGTCTAATCCATAGCTTTCGAGGTCGATGGGATGAATAGAAACACACTTGATGCCCTTCGAGTCCAAGTTCTGCACCATAAGAATAAAGGGTGAGAATTGGTGACTGTAAAATGTATAAAATGATGGGAAATGCAACTGAAGCAACTATCTTAACAAAATTGTGTGTGTGTGTGTGTGTGTCTGTGAGAGAGAGAGAGAGTGAGAGAGAGAGAGAGAGAGAGAGAGAGAGAGAGAGAGTTTATCAGTTGTCATTCAGAAATTAGCTGAGCAGCGGCTGGTCGGTCACCTAGTATATACACACACACACACACACACACACACACACACATATATATATATATATATATATATATATATATATATATATATATGCATACAAATATATATATATATATATATATATATATATGTATATATATATATATATATATATGTATATATATATATATGTTTATATGCATACACACATATATATGTACATATATATATATACATATATATTATATATTATATATATATATATATATATATATATATATATATATTGTATATCCAAGCAATCGTACATAGGAGACGACTAAAACGAAACGAACGCATAAATTCCCGCGGATATTGTTATCACAACAATGGTGAAATTGCAAGGGCATTTGCATAATGTTGATTTTGCATGACATGAATGTTTAATGAGATCGCAGGCCATCAGCGGGGCTATTAATCCCAACTAATGGCTATAGGGAGAGATACTGTCATTCGCATACCAATAGGGGTATTTATATATATATATATATATATATATATATATATATATATATATATATATATATATGTAGGGGAATATTCCTCATTAAATTGTATTTAATCCGCTAAAGTCCTTTTGGTCGCATTATTCAGCAGCTTGTAGTGTGGTGATGATGTCAGTGGAGAAGGGGTGATGGCAGTGGTGGTAATGGTAGTAACGATAGTGGTGAAGGCTTGCTGATAATGATGGTGGTAGCAGTGATGGTGAAGGGGTGATGATGATGGTAGTGAAAGGGTGACGATATTGGTGTTGATAGTTTCGACGATAGTATTGAAGGGGTGATGATAATGGTAGTGATGGCAGCGACGGCAGTGGTGAAGCGGTGATAGTAGTGATGGTGATGGCGGTGACGGTGATGGTGAAGGGGTGATGATGATGGTGATGAAGGGTTGTTGATGTGATGGTCATGGCGATGATGGTGATGGTGAAGGGGTGATGCTGATGCTGATGAAGGTGGTGATGGCAATGATGATGGTGTAAAGGGTGATGATAGTGATGGCATTGCCAGCGACAGTGGTGGTGAAGGGGTGGTGATAGCGATGGTGTTGACAGTGACAATAGTGATGAAGAGGTGGTGATTGTGATGGCATTGCCAGTGGTGGTGAAGAGGTGGTGATAGTGAGGCGTTGGCAGTGACAGTGGTGGTGGTGAAGAAGTGGTGTTAATGATGGCGTTGACAGTGACATTAGTGGTGAAGAGGTGGCGATGGTGACGGTGTCGACATTGACAGTGGTGGTGAAGAGGTGGTGATAGTGATGGCGATGGCGGTGACGACGGTGGTGAAGGAGTGATGATAGTGGTGGTGATGGTGGGGTAATGGATGCTGTTGGTGATGGCAGTGGTAGTATTTTAGATGTTGAACTTTGTTGGTTCCAGTCTGTTAATTTTCTGCAGGAAAATATTCCATATTCGTAATTTGAAGCTCTACTAGCAAACTATAATAATGATTTTTTAGTTTTAAGACGATAAAATAATACATAAGACACCGGCCATAAACATATCAACAATAAATAGATATGGTAACGGCAAGCAGGAAATTGCTAAACTTATGTACAATATCGTGACTGAATTTTTGTTCAAGAAAAATTCAAGAAAAATCCACAATTACATCATAAAGCGACCTATCACCGAAATGCTGGTGGCCTGGGTGCATATTTGTAATCTGTGTTAAGACTCGGCTTATGGGAGAAAATAGGACCAATCAGTGTTCAGAATTCGCCTGAGGCAATGACGTCATTATCCTAGCATTCATTCTTACTGTGTGTACGATAATTATCCTCTAGTCACGTATATTTTCTTTATTGATAAATTATGATTTAATATGTATACTATCCGTTTTTTCGTTCGGGTTATTCATTAATTACTTTTATTGTTTAAACAGCTCTTAATTTCTAACAAAATTCAAGTTTTATTAATGATGAAAACCGAGGAAGTGTAGACCACTTTTATATGTTCGTATGAGTCATTAAACTGCCCTTCTTGAACATGATTCTCATTTGTACATAAACAATTCATTCCTACGGTCTAGAGCCGTTTATTTAAGAACAGACTATCATTCCTCTCTTAGCAATGGATGGCAAGGAAAAGCCATCAACCTTCGAGAAGTTCAAGAATATAGACATTTAAACCAGTGACAGGAGCGACATAATTGAATTAATGACATATATAACAACAAAAGAACAGGTCAAGAAATGGCTGGAAGAGTGCTCGAAGAGTAAAGAGATTTCGCCCAATGCCTTTTCCCCTTATCCTTATCAAGTTACAAGATCGGTCTACCCATAGATATAGAGAAGAGAGATTGTACGAAGTCCAATTGTTATGCGATGATTCTGAGAAATAGCAGCGACCTCGACTGCAGAGACCAGCACCAACAAAGCCACTCTGACACCCAGTGCTGAGACTACAACTGTGTTCCATACAGAAACAGGATCACACGAGAATAGGGGATCATATTTCATAAGATAGTGACATTTTTCATTCATGAAATCTTTATAACTGTCGAAACGACCTCTAGTAAACGTGTGTTCGATATTAGTCAACATGCAGCCAACTACACACCTGCTTTTCGAGCTAATAAAATAAAATAATGAATGTTGTGATAAGCTCTTTATTAAAGCCTATTTGACATTAAATTCATGTAGCTTATAAAATAGCATGTAGGGTTACTTTCATCATGTAACCACGGTTAAGAGTGACAATTTTCCCTACAACTAGTACTGCAATGCATGTAGTACAGTCGTCTTAAAGTATTCCTTTACCCCGTCCCCTTATGTTTCACGAAAATGGTCTGGTAACACCGCAATGAAGCCTGTTTGTCTTGTAACGACAGGCGTGAATGGTCGAGCTATTGGTACCAGTGTTCATTCTTTCTTATCACTACTGTAGATATTATTTTAATGATATACGAATAATAGTTCACATTACCAGCGAAATGAGTTGTTAAATAAATAGAAAAATAGTATAGTAACAGAGTAATGAAAATAGCAATGGTAAAAAATCATATTCATTCCTGATTACTCATAATCGTCAACTTTCGTTCCATTCAGGTGTGGCTGCTGCAGTTGTTTGCTGGAATCCTACTTTTGAAAAATGTAAACTCCTAAGACCAGTTCGTCTACGCTTTATTATTCAACAGCTTTACGAAAGCTTAGAATTCAAATATTTTGAAGGCAGTTGGTAGATCATTATTAGGTGTCAATTTCAGAACATAATTAATCGAATGGAAATACGCTTTGGATTTACACAAGCCATCTATTTATAAAGTAATGAGATTATAAACCGCAAATTTGAAGACCTATAAATATAATTTCATAAAGGCAATTGGAAAATTAACAGACAACCAATATATCCGATGTACCACTTAAATTTTTTTTATTCGAGCCACGTCTCACCAGAGTAGCCTGCCGTAGATGGAAATTTCTCGAGTCATCCGATTAACAACACACCTTAATCACCTTGGTGGTCTGTACATCGGTGGTAGATATGGTTGCACACCGATAAATTCAGTACTTAGATGTGATGAGCGAGAGACTGAACTATGGTTGGGTTTATTTTTTGTCAATTTCGTTGGTATCATTAAACAATACTGAATTGACCTTTCATAATACCTTGATAATGACAACAGGAACTCGACCAGATTAATGTTGTATAACCATGTGATTATATTATACTAATAAGATAAGTCCGATATCGGTGAGGGTGTGAAACAAGTTATTGAAGTCAAGCCAACTGTTTCAAATATCTTCTCGTTCAATATTTAAAATTTCCCTCCACGTGTGACCTAACAAAACATCAAGAAGAAAGCATTAATCGCATTTTCATTTTTATGAAAGTAAACTCCATGATGATCATTCGCAGAATAGTAAGTTATGAGTTTATGACGACAGTGGTAGTTCGAGAATTCATCGGTTGTCAAAAACCCACTTGACAACGGAATCACCCTAGGGAAAGTAATTAAGTGCTTTGCAAGGTATTTCACTTTTAATACTGAATATTTGTATGGATAAAATTGGCAATTTGACCTTGCAACTAGATGCAAATTTGATAGGTAGATACATAGAGATAAAGAAATGGTTGTATTGCTTTCAGTATTCGTCAGGTTTTGATTTTTTCTTTACGTTTAACTTAAATGACTTAATATTCCCCCTCATTCGAGCTGGCCCTTGGTCATAATCATTGGTTAAAAATAAAACACCCAAGCTTTTTGTAATTATATGATTATGAGTTTTCTTTATTAAAAATCAGCTGGATTCACCAATGAATGTATAGCAAATATCTGAAAACTATGTAGTACTACAAATTTTGTGATGTTCAGTGTTTATTCACGATCAATTTCGTATTAGCCTTTGTTTTAGGACTCAAGCGATACAGATTGATTGAAGCTATATGTCTTTTTTATTTTTTTTATTTTGTCTAACTTCCATTCTCATAACATTCCTTACAACTTTACTGAGTACAACTCGTTTACTTGTGAGTAATAATATACTATTTACTTTAAACTTAAGTACTTTCAGGCCCTAACTGTGGCCCTTTTAGAGATGTGAAGGTTGTCAAACTGGGTCCAGACCGATTGGTGACCACTTACCTGCCACAAGGGTTAATCCCAATGACTATCAGATCAGGATATCAGAACGACGACAGGAGGGGGTTAACAACTCTCAAAAGAGGTGGAAAACAGAACAGCCATCATATAAATGACAGCTCAACAAGAAGTTCCAGTAGACTGCTGGGCCTTGACCCAGTCTGACAACCTTCACATCTCTTGAGAAAGGGCCACAGTTACTGCCTGAAAGTACTCGATTTTAAGTAAAACGCTATGTAAGTACTTACAAGTATACAAGTTATACTCAGTAATCTTGCGGGTTTCTTTTTCTATCTTCAGAAGAAAACTGAAAGAAGTTTATGTTTGGTTCAGTCCTTACATTTATGGTCAAGATTCAGTGAAATCACCATGGAAATAAATCTTTTGACTTCACTTTATACAATGTTGAAATGTAAAAAAGAAAATATGTAAAACGAGATCGCATTTGAATCATTAATACTTTGCACCCAGCTGCTGACGATGTTCCCCCAGACATTTTCGATCGGGTTCAAGTCGCACGCTTTGCTCGGCCAAGGAAAGAGAACAATGTCAGGCTGTTCAGCAAACCATGCTCACACAATCCTCGCAGTATGGATGGACCAGTTATCCTAAAAGAAATAGTATAATTTACTAACAATATTGTCAGAACAATGTGGAAGGAGAAAAATTTATGTTTTCAATATAAATAGCAAAATAATGAGGTTTGAGTAGTAAAGGAGGAGGAGACTTGGAAGATGTGTTTATAAGAATAGTTGGTCTACTTTAGATTCATCAGGGAATGCAAATCAATGATATTGATGTAAGATTCTTTTGCAGTTATAAAACCAATAGTTCCAAGACGAAAGACGTATCAAGTAATTTGAAACTACTTTATGACCAATATCAGCAATGAGTTGATACCATATCAATTGTCAAGGAAGGACGTTTATATATGAAATACTAAAAATAAAAAAAAATGCACATACCTGCATGAAAATGATCTACTCAGGATAGGGATGAGCATAAGCGTGAACGGAAGGAACCATCACCTCCTCCAAAATTTCGAAATACTACTCAGCTCTGAACATTCCATTGATTTCATCCAATTCACCAACGCCATGAAGGTATATCCACCCCCCAAAAACGTTACAGGTGATATGGCCACTTCAGGCCACTTGATAAACATTCTGGCTGTCGTATCTAGTATTATCACGCCTCCAGCGTCACTGAAAATTACTCTGGCTGACAACCATGTGTGCCCCAGAAGTCTAATTCCTCTTGCAAATAACGTCGAGCAAATTCCGCTTCATGCTGATCCTCGATCTTTTTTTCACTGCCTGAGTCCTCCTATGGTGGATACCGTCTGCGTGGATCCTGTTTCTTATAGTTTCAGTCAAAGCACGCAAGTTCAGCGTGTCCCTTCTATGCGTCGCCACTTCCGTAGTTCACCCTATCTTCTTCTGGGGTCGTTTTTCTTGGCCCACCAGTTCTTGGCCTGTCGTTGAGGTTTCCAGACTCCTCCTATCTTTGACACCAAAGTCAAACTGTTGGCAATGAAATTCCCAATTCTCTTGCAATAGGTTTGTGAGACATACCAGTCTCTCTCATGCCTACAATCCTGCTCCTAATGCGGATTCTTTGTTGATTACGATCCATTTCAATTCCAGTCACTAAAACGCTACCAAAGAGAATGACTTAATGGAATAACAGTGTTTACACTGTTATTCCTCTCTCTCTCTCTCTTTAAGTTATAGTCCTTTAATTGAGTGTAAGTTGTCATTCTCCAGGGATTATAAAAGGTCTATATAATGTTGTCTAATAATACCAACGAAATTGACAGAAAATAAACCCAACCATAGTTTAGTCTCTCGCTCATCATATCTAAGTACTGAATTTATCGATGAGCAACCATATCTACCACTGATATAAAGACCATCAAGGTGGTTAAGGTGTGTTGTTACTTGGATGACTTGAGAAATTTCCATCTATGGTAGGCTACTCGAATAAAAAAAATATGTGCCACATTGGATATATTGGTTCCTTTATATATTTGGTTGTCTGCTAATTTTCCCCAAAGCCTTCTGTCCCTTAGCCTGTCAATGGCTATCACAATTGCCTTCTTGAAATTATATTTATTGGTCTTGAAAGTTGCGGTCTTTAATCTCATTACTTTATAAATAGATGGATTATGTAAATCCAAAGCATATATCCATTCAGAAAATAATTTTCTGAAATTGACACCAAATAATGATGTACTATGAACAAAAGTTGGATTCCAGCAAACGCCTGCAGCAGCCACACCTGAGTGAAACAAAGGTTGAAGATTATGGTTAATAACGACTGAATATGAGTTTTACCATTGCTATTTTTATTACTCTGTTACTATACAATTTTTCTATTTATTTAAGAACTCATTTCACTGGTAATATTGTCTACAGTAGTGATTACAAAAAATGAGCATTGGTATTCAATAGCTACACAATTCACGTGTTGTTACAAGACAAACAGGCTTCATTGCTGTGTATTGAAGTCTCTTTGAATATAGATAACTACTTACAGGAGAGTAGTAATGAAGTCTTCAGGAATAGGGATAACTACTTACTGGAGAACAGTAAGTAGTTATCCCTACATAACTATGTACTAGAGAGCAGCATTTAAGTCTCCAGGAATATAGATAACTACTTACTGAAAAACAGCATTGAAGTCTCCAGGAATATGGATAACTACTTACTGCAGAGCAGCATTGAAGTCTCTTAGAATGTAGATAACTAGTTACTGGAGAGCAGCATTGGAGTCTCCAGTAATATGGATAACTAATTACTGGAGATCAGCATTGGAGTCTCCAGCCATATGGATAACTACTTACTGGAGAGCAGCATTGAAGTCTGAATGTAGATAACTACTTACTAGAGAGTAGCACTTAAGTCTCCAGGAATTTGGATAACTACTTACTGAAGAACAGTACTGAAGTCTCCAGGAATAATGATAAATACTTACTGGAGAGTAGCATTGAAGTCTCTTTGAATGTAGATAACCACTTACTGGAGAGCAGCATTGAAGTCTCAAGGAATTTGGATAACTACTTACTGGAGAGTAACACTGAAGTCTCCAGGAATATGAATAACTTTTTACTGGAGAGCAGCATTGAAGTCTCTTAGAATGTAGATAACTAGTTACTGGAGAGCAGCATTGAAGTCTCCAGTAATATGGATAACTAATTACTGGAGAGCAGCATTGGAGTCTTCAGTCATATGGATAACTACTTACTGGAGATCAGCATTGGAGTCTCCAGCCATATGGATAACTACTTACTGGAGAGCAGCATTGGAGTCTCCAGGAATATGGATAACTATACTTGTTTTTTTTCCATCTGTCCACCTACCTGTGGTGCTCGCGCATGGTAACACTGCGCCCCGGCTTTAAATAGTTACGCTATGTGTAAGTTCTAGGTAAATAAAAGGATATCTGGGCGTACATTTGCAACTGAAAAGTGTTTTAACAGAATATTAACGGTGTAATTTGCATACAGTAAATTATTAAAATACTTTTCAGTTGCAAATGTACACCCAGATATCCTTTTATCTACCTAAAACTTACACATAATGTAACTATTTAAAGCCCGAGACGCAGTGTTACCATGCACACGTACCAATGGCGGGTGGACAGATGGAAAAAAAAAAACCAAGTATACTTACTGGAGATCAGCATTGGAGTCTCCAGTCATATGGATAACTACTTACTGGACATCAGCATTGGAGTCTCCTGTCATATTGACAACTACTTACTGGAGAGTAGCATTGAAGTCTCCAGAAATATGGATAACTACTTACTGGAGAGTAGCATTGAAGTCTCTAGAAATATGGATAACTACTTACTGGAGAGTAGCATTGAAGTCTCCAGTAATATGGATAGCTACTTACTGGAGATCAGCACTGAAGTCTCTTTGAATGTAGATAACTACTTACTGGAGATCAACATTGGAGTCTCCATATTCCTGGAGACTTCAATGCTGCTCTCTAGTAAGTAGTTATCCATATATCTGGAGGCTTCAATGCTACTCTCCAGTAAGTAGTTATCCATATTCCTGGACACTTCAATGCTGCTCTCTTGTAAGTAGTTATCCATATTCCTGGAGACTTCACTGCTACTCACTAGTAAGTAGTTATCCATATTCCTGGAGGATTCAATACTACTCTCCAGTAAGTAGTTATCCATATTCCTGAACACTTCAATGCTGCTCTCCTGTAAGTAGTTATCCATATTCCTGGAGATTTTAATGCTACTCTCCAGTAAATAGTTATCCCTATTCCTGGAGACTTCAATGCTACTCTCCAGTAACACTACGCAGTAAGGCTAGGTGGTAAAGTTAATTTGTAGGCTAGCTAGTTAGTAAAGTTTACTTTTAAAGGTATCATGTAGTATAACTTTGAAGAATAGGGTAAAAATGATAACTGTAAAATTGAAGAATAGCCTACTACCTTCAAGTTTTATGGCAGATCAAATTCAGCCGAGTCCTCTGCATACAAGGAAGCTTGAGAATTTACTGATAACATTGTAAATGACATTATAATACTTCATTAACACGTACAACTGCAGCAGGCCCTAGGGTAGGCCTCTTGATACGATGTACAATGTACTAGTAGTAGGGAAAATTGTCACTGTTAACCATGGTTATATAGACTGAAAGTAACCCTACAAGCTATCTTATTAGGCTACATGAATTTAATGTCAAATAGGCTTGGATAAAGAGCTTATTACAAGATTATTTTATTTTATTAGCTCGAAAAGCAGGTGTGTAGTTGACTGCAAGTTGACTAATATCCAACACAAGTTTACTTGAGGCTGTTTCGATAGTTATAAGGATTTCTTGAATGAAAAATGTCACTATCTTATGAAATAAGATCCCCTATTTTCGTGTGATCCTGTTTCTGTTGGGAACACAGTAGTTGCCTCAGCACTGGGTGCCAGAAGTGGCTTTGTTGGTGCTGGTCTCTGCAGTCGAGGCCGCTGCTATTTCTCAGAATCATCGCATAACAATTGGACTCGTCTGTACAATCTCTTTTCTCTATATCTATAGGTAGACCGATCTTGTAACTTGATAAGGATAAGGGGAAAAGGCATTAAACGAAATTTGCATACTCTTCGTGCACTCTTCCAGCCATTTCTGGACCCGTTCTTTTCTTGTTAGGCTGCCACTCGTACTTCTCAGAAAAACCCAGATTCAGATGGAGAAAACCCAGTATGCTAAACAAAAATCCCAATGATACACACACACACACAGATATATATATAATATACATATACATACACACACACACACATATATATATATATATATATATATATATATATATATATGTATATATATATGTGTGTGTGTGTGTGTGTGTATGTGTGTGTGTGTGTGTGTGTATGTGTGTATATATATATATATATATATATATATATATATATATATATATATACATACATATGAGTCATATCACATTACCGTGATTCATATACATACATCAAGCTACAAATGTCCTTTAATATCTAATTCGCTCTACCTCTACACACCGGTGTGGTCTAAAGCTTCACTGAGCGTCCTGGATTTGTTGGTTTGAATGGTTCGCGCCCGTGAGCCGATAAATCTCTTATCGACTAAAAAATTACCCTTCGGTTAAAAACACATGAAAATATATTAATCTCAAAGTAGGGCGAATTAGATATTAAAGGACATTTGTAGCTCGATGATATATATATATATACACATCGAGCTATATATTATATATATATATATATATATTTATATATATATATATATATATTATAATATATATATATCTATATATATATATATATATAATATATAATATGAATATCAAGATTACAATAGTATATAATTATGAATATAATAATATATATATATAAACATCAAGGGAAACGCACTGAATTTTGCTGATTTTATTACAAAATAATACTCTTGATATTATATTTACACATTTACAAGGTGCCTGAACATAAATGATGTTAAATTCCGCGTTACTTCACTGAATGCACAATGTGGCCACGCAACCACAATTGAAAAAAATCCCAAAAAGCACACAAAATTTCACTGCAATAATCTCAGGTACATGATTCTAATATAGTGGGGTTTAATCGAAAACACTTTATAACTCTCTAAAGCCTATGATGGCCAAGATATACAACGATTACTTACTGTACATGGTTATGGTCACCGGAGTCACTCAAGTCTCTCGCATGTTTGTGCATGGTAACACTGCGTCCCGGGGTTTGAATAATATCCTATTTCGAATATTAACGGTGTAATTCGTATTCGGTAAATTATTAAAACACTCTTCAGTTGCAAATGTACACCCAGATATCCTTTTATTTACCTAAAACGTACACGTAGCGTAACTATTTAAAGACCGGGAAAGCCCGAGACGCAGTGTTACCATGCGAAAACACCACAGGCGGATGGACACATGGAAAAAAACAGAGTATAGTCAATTATGAAGAATCTTTATATATAAAAACGGCATATCCTTTTCTCATACATAGATATTAATTTACAACAACACACAGGAGAGTGTTCCACTTAGAAATAAAAATACAGAAGCACTACGAGAACCATCCCGTTCATGCCTTCAAAGTAAATACGTGGAACCTTGCCTACCAACAACTGCCTACCAATAAGGGCAGGAAAATGTATGTGTAGCGGCGGGATTACGTCATGAGAATTTAGTGCACGTGTTTTTTCACGAATATATATATATACATATATATATATATATATATATATATATATATGTGTGTGTGTGTGTGTGTGTGTGTGTGTGTGTGTGTGTGTATAGAAAAATATAGATATATACTAATGACAAGATTTTCAGTAAAAGTTATGGAAACATTTTCACCAAATGGTTACTGTGTCTGCATTTACGAAAAAGGAAAGTATCTAAAAGATGACCTAAAAAATTACAGCCTAACTATAGGACTCTTTAAAAAGGTATATTGTTTAAGATCTCATATTTACAGAGTTTGAAAGTGTTGGTGTAAATGGTCTTAATACCTGTCTGAGACATGTATTAAACAGAGACGAACCAATGAATCAATCTGTACTTAAGGACCATAGATACATATTATTTACGAAAATATCTTACTTCCATATAATTTTGCAAAAAAACCAGATTTCCGAGTAAAAAACCCAGAAATCCAGATGAGAGACAAAAAAGCCAGATCTGGATTTAAAAACCCTTGAGTGGCAGTCCTCAGCCTTGTTCTTTTGTCCTTAATTCAATTATGTCGCTACTGTCACAGGTTTGAATGTCTATATTCTTGATTTTCTCGATATTTGATGGCTTTTCCTTGCCCTCCATTGCTAAGAGAGGAATGATAGAGTGCTCTTAGATAAGCAACTCTAGATCGTATGAATGAATTGTTTATTTACGAATGATTGACAATCATAGTCAAGGAAGGCATTTTAATGAATCATACGACTATATAAAAGTGTTCTACTTCTTCGGTTTTCATCATTAATAAAACTTGAATTTTGGTAGAAATTAAGAGCTATTAAGACGATAAAAGTAATTAATGAATAACCCAAACGAAAAAACGGATAGTATACATATTAGATTATAATTTATCAATAGAGAAAATATACGTGACTAGCGGATAATTATCGTACACACAGTAAGAATGAATGCTAGGATAATGACGTCATTGCCTCAAGCGAATTCTGAACGCTGATTGGTCGTAATTTCACCCATAAGCCGAGTCTTAACACAGATCACAAATATGCGGCCTGGTTGTCGTTAGGTCATTCTGACTCATTCATGATTCAACTGGGAGTTGCTTCCAGCAGCCGGGTACTGCTGTCAGTACACCTCACGCCGTGTACTGTAAGCAAAGCATTACTTAAGGTTCTATGCAGCATCCCTTCGACCCCTAGCTGCAGCCCCTTTCATTCCCTTTACTGTACTTCCGTTAATAGTATCTTTCTTTCATCTTACTTTCCACCTTCTAACAATTGCTTCATGGTGCAACTGCGAGGTCTTCCCCCTGTTGCATCTGCAAAATCTTTTGACTCCCAATTGCCGTTTCAGCGCTGAATGACCTCATAGGTTCCATTGCTTGACCTTTGGCCTAAATTTTGTATTATGTTCCATTCATCTGGCACTATCCTTGTTCTTGTACCTTGCGATACTGTAACGCAGGCGGTCGGATACAGGATCAATGCTGCTGCAGCATCGCAAGTTACAAGATCAAAGATATTGGCGCAACTGCCAGATGAATAGGATGGAATATAAAACTTAGGCCGATGCCCGAACGCTGGGAACTTTGAAACGGAAACTGAGAGTAAAGGGTTTGAGAAATGTAGCGGGAGGAAACCCTCAAAGCAGTTGCACTATGAAACAGTTATCAAGAGAGGGTGGAAAGTAACGTGGGAATAAAAGACTATAAAAGGAAGTACAGTAAAAGGAAGGAAAGGGGTTGCAGCTAGGGGCCGAAGGGACGCTGCAATGAATCTTAAGTAATCCCTATAATGCACCGCGTAAGGTGCACTGAAGGTATGATCCCCCTACCGGGGTAACTGCCAGGTGGATACGAAATTACATACCTACACCCAGGCCAGTATTTCGGTGGTATGTGGTTATCCTCTCTCCCCATTTCTAAATTCTGCATGAAAAAGAGAATACTCTTGTGTAGAAGCACTTTATAAGGACATAAATGATATCAACAGCAACGAGGGAATCCGCGATGATGGTGATAATTCAAACTACCTAGAAAAACAATATTGGTGTTAAAGTTGCAAAAGTATATGGGGAACTTTGCGAATTTCCATCTTTATTTTTATTAGCGAATTTTCATAAAAACTGCATCTGAATAAGTCGCAGGAGAATCCTCTTCATATATTTATTTTGGAGCCGCAAAAAAGCTTCAAATACCCATTAAAAACAATATATTTCGTTTGGATATTTGTTTCTAGTTTAGAATTTATTATTGTGTTCACAAGGAAATTACAAAAAAATAAAGCATTATTATTAGTATTATAGACAATGTAGTAGTATAATTAGTAGTAGTATTGAGCTTGCTAACCTTGCCTGCAGACGAGTGAGAGTTTAAAGAGAATAAAGAGCAGCTAAATAGTTATTAAAATGATTTTCGATGGAGATTTTATTTCCTAAAATATTCTTTCTTACCTTTAAACCTGCATACAAGAAAAGGGAGAGGAAAAAATGAACACACACACACTCCATTATAGATATATTATATAATAGCTAATATATAATAAATATTATAATATATAATTAATATATATATGCATGTATAATATAAAAATATAATAAAGAATGTATCGAAAACTGACAACGGGCCTTTTCGAAAAACGACCGACAATGCAAATACAGCAGAAGAAAAGAAACCATTAGAAAATAGTATAAATATGAAAAACATAACAAACCCGCAGTTCTCTTCTACAGTGGAGGTTGTTGCAACCCCAACGAAAAGAGAAGTTTAGACAAGAAGAAAGAAAGAAAAGTTCCCAATGAACGAAAAATAATGGAAACTGGAAAAATGTTACGACCCTTTGACTACAGAGAGTCATTAAGTACGAGCGTGTTCTATCGGACAGTTGATGGATTTTCTCCAGAAAAAAATAGAGAGCAGGGGAGCCTTTGAAGGCTTAGATCCGAATCTTTACTCTTTTCCCTTATCTTTTTCAAAAGAATCTTAAACTAGAATCTGTCTCTCTTTCTCTCTCTCTCTTTTCAGAGGACTCTTGGGACCAACTGTTCAGGGAGAATGGAAATGTTTTAGGCAGAATCTTTTTCATGATTTCCTGGTGTTTTCTTGACGATTACAGAAAAAGCCATTTACCAAGATTCAAGGAAATTAAAAAGTAGAGAGAACAGAGCATATAAGAAGAAAATTTTATTCATTGAGTTAGCTAACGTTATTCTCTTCACAGGGTATTATACATTAATCATTATTTTATCATTTGTTATCATTTCAACTTACCAAAGATATATAATAGATATATATAATATATATATATATATATATATATATGTGTGTGTGTGTGTGTGTGTGTATATATATATATATATATGTATATATATGTGTGTATATATATCTATCTATCTATCTATCTATCTATCTATCTATCTATATATATATATATATATATATATATAGGTATATTATATATATATATATATATATATATATATATATATATATATATATATATATATATATTATTAGAGGGTTTTTCATGATACATTTTAGTAGAACATGATAGTTTACTTAAGAACGTTTCTCCCACAAAAAACACGGTGCGTGATCAGTCTCTGAAAATAGAAATAATTACATTACAAAAGAATTCACATTAAATGCTAAAATATTACAAAATTAAAATACTGTAAAAGTTAAAGTTTTAAAACAATGCAAAAGAACCAAGAGAGAGAGAACTGAAACACCAACCATCCAGGGTAAGAGACATAGAAGGAATGCAAAATCTGGCTTCCCAAACAAGACGACAACTATGCCA